>NW_013565977.1:0-1508 GCF_000499605.1 Eimeria maxima | reverse complement strand
ATATATATATATATATTTATTTATTTATTTATTTATTTATTTATTTATTTATTTATTTATTTATACGTACAGAGAAATCTGCAGCTCCTGTAGTCTCTAAGAAGGAAAGAGGGACACGGAGACCATCTAAGGAGATAGAGGAAGGGAGACGCTTATTAGGTATAAGAAAGGAGCCTAAGACAACAGGAGCAAAAGGGGGAGGAGGAGGAGACTCGTCGCTGCTGCTGCCGCCGCCGCTGCTGTCCGTCCAGGTGCTGCCGCTTAATGTACTGCCGCTAGGTGTTGGGCTGCTGCTGCTGCTGCTGCCGTCTTCTCCATCCCTAGGTGTCTCCTCTACAGGAGAGGAGACAGTACCACCACCATCAGCAGCAGTAGCACCAGGAGGAGACACTTCAGGTGTGGGGCCCCCTGACGCTGCTGCTGCTCCTGGTGATGGTGGTGGTCCGCTAGGGGGCCCCCCAGCACATTTACCCTTAGCCCTCCTATTAACAGCAAGAATAACTTTATAATAATGTGTAGGTACCCTAATCATATGGTACCCAATAGTTAATATTTGTGCATGCATAAGGGGGGTTTTATCTGCATAGGGGCCCTCAAGAAAAAGTCTCCATTTACAGGAGGAGAGGGCCCCTAATAGGGTAGGGGCCCTTACCATCCATGATTCGTCGTGTCCTGGCTGCTGTTGCAGGAGCAGCTGTTGCTGCTGTTGTTGTCCTTGTTGCTGCTGTTGATCAAATTGTTGCTGTGGCTGCTGCAGTGGCTGCTGCTGCTGCTGCAGCAACAAGGAAGCAAGAGAATCTTCGTCTGTCTCTTCTCCCCATATATTTTCTGTGTCTCTTCTTCTTGTTGATACTTGTTTCTTTGTTAATGCTGAGGGATATACACGACCATCTAATGCCTGTATACTTAGGGGGATACCCCAATCAGACCCTTTGCCTAATCTGTATAAAAAAGGAGACACATAAAAAGGAGACACAAAAGGAGACACAAAAGGAGACACATTAGGGGACAGTCTATACTCAGGGGCAGAACCCAGTCAGACCCTTTGCGTAGTCTGTATAAAAAAGGAGACACATAGGGAGAGACACATAAAAAGGAGACACAAAAGGAGACACATTAGGGGACAGTCTATACTCAGGGGCAGAACCCAGTCAGACCCTCTGCGTAGTCTGTATAAAAAAGGAGACACATAGGGAGAGACACATAAGGAGGAGACACATAAGGAGGAGACACATAAGGAGGAGACACATTAGGAGACAGTCTATACTCAGGGGTAGACCCCAATCAGACCCTTTGCCTATTTTGTATAAGAGGAGACACAAAAGGAGACACATAAAGGAGACACATAAAGGAGACACATAAAGGAGACACTAAAGGAGACAGTCTATCTACTTAAGGGGAGACTCCATGCAGATCCCAACACAGAGGAGGAGACACAGCAAGCTTCCAGCAACAGCAACAGCAGCAGCATCAGCAGCAACAGCAGCAAATATATATATATATATTAT
>NW_013565975.1:0-1891 GCF_000499605.1 Eimeria maxima | reverse complement strand
AGTAAACACGCGTTAAGTTAGTAGGTTGGCCTAAAGCGAACAGTAGATCGACCCTCTGCGCAGGCTGAGCCCTCAGCGAAGGGGGGCACAGCGCATTGCCGCACGCCACCAACACTCAAGGCCATGAGGGTGGCGATGAGGTCCTTTATATGCGGGAGGTCAGAACTATTTTTTTAGGGACTTTTTATTAACTATAGTGGGAACTCGTTAAGGCTTTTATACTAAGTTGTAGATCCACCTGCACACGGGTTGCTAGCCGGCTTAGACAGGGGTACGTAAGCACAGCAGACAGCCACTGTAAATTACAGTAATCCTACTAACCTATAGCCCTATCAATGGTACTCGATTCCAAGAGCCTCTAGCAGTATTAATTCGTTTTCTTAGTTTTTAATGTGATAATGCTTCTTTCTATGACCATTAGACTCCTAGAAACCTTACCAGAGCCCTATTGTAGTGGGTATGCACTATAACTAGCCCCGTCCTCAACTAGGTCGACTCTCCGCGTCTGGCTCACACTCGAGACTCGGTTACTACCTATATACTCCTAAATTAGTCCAATTCATTTCTAATACTGGAGTAGAATACAGGTGAAAACACGAACGAACAGAGGTGCGAGAGTACCTTCTCCCTCCTCTTGGCTGCGATGAACAGACTAGTAATAAGGGTTAGCCAAGAGTTGAAGAAGGAGATGTATGGAGAAAAAGGCACTCAGGAGGATTGGTAGGTCCAGCCTGCTGCTCTCGATGATGTTGATACTGACGCTGGTTCTATGCCCAAAAAAGAGAGCCGGGCAACACTCAAGGAGGTGACCTGGTTCCCAAGTAGGCCTCTCCTTGTTTGCACCCCGCTATTTGATGATAAAACGGTCAGATTCTCCTTACCGTTACTGGTCTAGTTTATAATTAACTAGATACTGATCTGTAGGATTGTCGGCTTCGTCGCGAGTGTGCAGCCAGCCTATGTGTGTTCCCTTTGGATCTGGATATGGATATGGATATGGATCTCTGGGTGTGGTGGACAATTAGTTGAGAGAGAGAATGGTGGAAAAAATTATTTCCATTATAATTAGGACAAAGGGGTAGGTAGGGGGTAGGTAGGCAGCAGTAGGCCACTCTACCTGTACGTTCTGTGTATGGCTGTATGGCAAATGGGCCACAGTAGCGGGGATCGAACTTGGGGCAGTAATTCAGATCCATAAGGTACTTACTCCTTATCCATACTTGACACCCAACTTTGTACTCTACCTCTCCATGCTCTATGCCTGGCCTGCCGTCCTTTTTACACTTCTGTTGCCATTTTGCTTCCGCGCTCCATCACCTTTACATGCCTATACAGCCCATACACCACCTAAGAAGTAAATAAATAATATATTATTTATTTTTTTATTTATTTGTTTATTTAATTTTTAATTTATTGTATACTATTTATTACCTTTTATGCTATTGTATATTTATTTTTTGTTATAATATTAATATTACTACAATAAATACGTACTTTATATATACATGTGTATACGTAATTATATATTATTTATATAATACAACTAATTTGTATCTATTTAATTATACAATAATAATAATAATAGTAATATATTTAATAAACAAAAGCAAAGAAGACAGCGGAAGAGAAGGGAAAAAGAAAAGGAGGAAGAAAAGAAGAAATATTCAGGTGTTTGTACAACGCAGGCCTGACTATATTTTTTTATTTATTCTTTTTTATATTAATGTACAGAGATAAATAAATAAATAAACTAATTAATTAATAAAAAAGTAAAGAAAAAAACCCTCTAGTCCCTCTCATGCAGCCCCTGCTACTGCTGCTGCTGCTGCTGCTACTGCTGCAGGGTGTGGGGCACAGCAGCAGCAGCAGCCTGTAGGTGGGGGGGTTGGTG
>NW_013565974.1:0-1786 GCF_000499605.1 Eimeria maxima | reverse complement strand
TATATATATATATATATATATATACATATGCATACACACATACGATTCAACATAAGCTATAACACAGAACGCATAACTAACAAATACTCTAAGCATTTCCTGTTCAACTATCAGCAGGAAATGACAAAGGCACAACAACGCTCTTAATGCCGGCGCAAAAGGCACGCCGGTTACTCCTTGAGCCAGTTATCCCAAACTTAGAATGTATGATGGCATACATAATGTGGGCTGCTTAGGTCGGGTAATCTGATAATTTTGCCTCGCTGACCACTGAAATACGATTAATGCACCAAAAAACCTGTGGTCGACAAGCGGGGAGCCGTCCATGAATTATGCTGACATCGCTAGTGCACCGCAGGCACCGCCCACGCTTCCCATGCTCATAGAAGGGCAACATATGCAAATTCTCTTTGTAAGCGTCTGGTTTCTTGGAACAACGCAGGATGGAGACAAATGTGGCGTCTGCCTACTTACTAGAGGCGTGGGTGTTTTTTCCTGTAGGCAAGGGAAATGAGTATGCACTCACTAGCTAAAAGGCAAGCCAGCAATTTTGGAGCTGTACCACTGAAGTCTATGGTAACGCGCGTTGTAAGGCTGCCTGCTTTCCCCTGTTGCAACACGAACACGGTTAGTATCGTCTGGGTCGATGTCATCCCCTAAGCTATCCAAACATCGGAACCTACTCTGGCGACCTCAAATGTACCTATGCTAGAAGCTAAATGCAACCGACTACTGGCCAATGGACAGCGCAGCGTGTCAGAGCAGCGATCTAGTATTAAGATTGCAGAAACCACGTACAAATGTTCTAAATGTGTCATCAATTGTTGATGTGTGCCGTATACCCGAGCACACTTTCGTGCTACAAGAGCCAAAACCTACTCAAGCTCAATCTTATTTTGTTGCATACAGCATGCGTTTGTTTTGAAGGTGTGACATGTCACGCGTGCTGAAATCCCGTCTAAAAACTGAAAGCCTCATACTAACCCGCACACTGACGGTACACAATCAGCACCTTTTGAGCTTGGGCAGTGGCGTAGATCAAACACCATGGTGTTAGCCTGGGCGTCACTCGGTCCAGCTAATATACGTGAAAGTCATACACGCGCATAGCTCGTTGCAGCCGAAAGGATCCAGGAATGTCCTTGCAGCTGTGGCAAATAAAATGGACTATAGATGCTCTGCTGTGGGCTATAGAGCACATCTAAAGCCAACACACGATTTACGCCCACCGCGCGATCCGATCCGTTACGCCAACACGCGCGAAGGTGAGCCAAAACAGATGCGCATAGACATCTCTGCCGTTTTCACTGGTCTACGACACGCAGGAGAACCAGCAACATCCATTTATCACAAGTGAAGCGCCAAATAATCCGGGAATCTGAAGCCATCCAACCACAAAAAGCAGAAAGCGACGTTTGACTAAGTCTACGCACGCTCTGATGTCAGCCCATTCAACACTTTCTACGCCAAGCAAATTGCGTCCCCACATAACCATCATTTGTGATTGGGGCAACAGGTCTTAACATGGATTGGGCAACATTCCATTAGGCCCAGCGTGCTTCGTACTCTGCTTGCAGTTCACATCATTAGCGCTGCGCTAATTCGGTTCACTAAAACGTGATATTTTCACGCACTCGCTTTACAGCACCTAATCGGAGTAAACCATTCGTGGAGCAGCCGAGTCTGCGACAACAGCTGCTTCACATACAGCGTTGGGGGGTAGCCGCTTGTCAAACAGTTAATGCACAGTGCACACCATTTGGAGCGTGCCACAATTTCCGTCTGA
>NW_013565973.1:0-2938 GCF_000499605.1 Eimeria maxima | reverse complement strand
AGTGTGATGGGCCACCACGCATTTGCGAGGGTGCCTGAGAAAATTCTGGGGGTGCTATTAGCAGTTCGGCGTCGGTTAAGGGTGGGGCCTGCTGGCAGATGACGTCTAGCTGAAATGATACTGGCTGTTGTAATGCTGCATCAACAACACCGTTTGTCCGCGGCGTGTATATTGCGTGCTGATTGGTGCGAAGGGTGAGTTGACATGCTCGTCATGACGGGCGCCGGTAGGCATGAAAGCTCTGGAATTGCACAGGAGTTGTAAGCAAACGCTGCCTACCGGCGCCCGTCATGACGAGCATGGTTTGCTTACAACTCCTGTGCAATTCCAGAGCTTACTTAGTTTAGTGACAACAGCAAGAGCAACCTGGATTCTGCACACTAGTTCAATTATTTTGCCTTTGCTCTAGGCGCCGACTTTGCGGGGTCGTCCGATGTTCTTCATCTGTTCAAGTGCGGGTTTCAAAACAACGGTATATAGTGTTTTGCTGACGTCTGCATGGGGGCCTGGAGGACTGTACACTTGAGCTCTGCCGTTTCGAGCAGGAGCTTTGTGAAAGACGCAAATGTTTTCGCCGTGCATAGGGCCTAGAACAGATGTGCATGATCCGGCACACATCCAGGCAGTATGCCTCGGCTAACACTAGTGCCGGAATTCTTCAAAGAAAAGGGCGAACCCTCATTGTATCATCAGTAATAAGATAATGCTGGGAGGCAGACATGTTGAAATGTTCTGTTTGCCTAGAGGAAGGATGCAGACTTGGGAAAGAAGTGCTGTGCACAAACCTAGCTAGCCCACCGTAATTGCAGCATGAGTTTTGAATGGGCGGGATACTGAACACACCTACTCTAGCGCGATAAGAGTAGGTGTGTTCACGATTGGTGCCCATCTCAACATCAACGTGTTGCAGCTTGTAAGCTACACTTTATAAGACGTCCGTAAGCAGGCGCAGCAGTTGAGCAGTGACCTAGTTGCATATGGGATGCGGCTGACTTAGAAAAATGCTCATGCATGTTATGCAATCTTCAGAAGCTCCAGGCATACATGGACATTATTTGCATAATGGAAATTATTTGTTGCACCAGTAGACGATTAACTCGAATATTGTGTTTCGAAGTGTATGCCAGCGGAATTAGACCCTCAACGCACCTGCTAATACCGCTGCACGAAAGGTGTCTGGCAAAGCGCTGGTACACAGAGATAATGGAGAACAAACTTTTCCCGGCTTTTTGTAATTAGCTTGGTGTAGTGCATCATTATCATGGTATTCAAAATTTCACAATCCACGATAAGCAAATGGTTCGCAAGCTAGAACAGCTGCAGCTCGTTTAATTTGGAATTTCCGATAATATCGACAAATCTTTCGCAATACCACAAACGATCGCTTGCCTCCCATATGCCGTGTTGGCATAGACTGTCGGTGGACACCTAGGAGTAGATTCGCTGGGTTACTTCATTTGCACGTGAGAAGTAAATTCCTCTTTGCAGCAAGTGCGTAGCTGGACGCACTGATAGCGCTGCTTCTAAAGCAACCAAGACATTGGTTGAAACAAATGTGAAAGCACGTCACAGGGCTTAACTTGGATTCGGCTACCCCTGTGAGCTGTTTTCGTGTATTTGCAACTTAGAAAGTATGCATTGAATGGCGGCTGAGCAGATGGGTTCCTTTGCGGTCTGCCTCTGCAAGGCCCATGAATCACTGGATGGCACTGGCAGTGGAGTAGTTACGGAGTTTGCGCTTCTGGTGGGTTCATGACACATGACGGTAGCGTGGAGTCTGACAGTTTAGGACCCAACTGTGGGTTTGGCATCCGCTAGTACGGTTTTCGGCATTTTGCTCCTTGGTTGGGGAAATTGTGCATGCGTCGACGGGTGCTTTTGTTTTTTCTTATATGACGTCGGAGGACTGCAGAACGTATCCCTCAGTTTTGGTTTCGTTGATGGAGTACCATGCGGTTCGCGCGTTTTACGCCGCAATACGCATGCTGGTCCACCAGCTGCGGGGCTCGACGATAGTGTCGAGGAGCGCCTAGCTCAATGCGTAGAAGCCTGCGATGCCTATATTCCGTCGGCTCTAGCTTTGCATTCTACTGGTGAAATTTCTAAGTCTGCCATCGAACGTTTCGTGGCAAGTGTCGATTGGTGCACCGTTTGCTGCACGTGCTGTTGCTTATTTGTCGCTGGTTTCTGTTCTGCAGTCTACACACCGGAGTGTTGCAAAATTTAGTTGCTTGAAACAGATTCACCTGGAAGGATGTGTCGAACTCACACCCCTTGTGGGTGCAAGACACAAGATCCACTTGGACGGATAAATCCAACTCACACCCTGTTGTGCCTACAAGACTGTGCGTCACGACGTTGGTCAAATGAATGCGTCCTGCGTGTAGGCTACGTGGTGGTAGAGTGGGTGGTAAATTGTCTAATGTTCATCTGTCGTGCAATAGGACAGCGGTCGTTCTCCTGCACGCTCCTGCGTGGTCGCTTCGTTCCGTGAGCTCTGCGCTGGCAGAAAAGCGCTGGTAAACGTCAAGGCCTAAACCGGCCGCTTTGGCCTTTCGCTCATAGTTTTCCTTCCATATATTACGTGCATCGGTGAATGCAATCGTTTGTTAATATGCTTTCTTTAAGTGCTGGAGAATATAGTTTGTTTACGAAGCATTGTTGGATGTCCATTCTTTAAGTGCTGGAGAATACAGTATGTTCTGGAGTGTGATGGGCCACCACGCATTTGCGAGGGAGCCTGAGAAAATTCTGGGGGTGCTATTAGCAGTTCGGCGTCGGTTAAGGGTGGGGCCTGCTGGCAGATGACGTCTAGCTGAAATGATACTGGCTGTTGTAATGCTGCATCAACAACACCGTTTGTCCGCGGCGTGTATATTGCGTGCTGATTGGTGCGAAGGGTGAGTTGACATGCTCGTCTACTGCCCGCGGCCATCCG
>NW_013565972.1:0-2007 GCF_000499605.1 Eimeria maxima | reverse complement strand
AGAGATGCCTCCCATGCTAATGTTGCGGTACACGCGCTGGAAGTGACATTAGAAGCCAATGGTGATTTATTAGCGGTGTTCGCTAGAGCTCGGATGCGCACAAAGGAGCTGCATGTCGGCATAGATGGGGCTTTCAGCAATGCAAACGTATGGGTTTGTAAAATACCAACTCCACAAGTGAGGTTGGTGGCTAATGCTTGACAAGGGTTTCGTGCCCTCTGGTAAACGCCATATCGAAAACAAACTATATTCCTGGAGTGTTTAGGCCAATTGCGTGCTTCCACAGGGTTGTACACGCATAGCGTCTGGCTGGTAATGATGCCGGCACAACGGCAGCATGGCCAGATAGCCAACAGATCAGTGGTGCCCAAGTTAGGACTGGCTATGGAGCTAGTCTTCAAAGATATCTCCTGCTATTACCCTGCACGCGCTGCTCCCAGTATACTGCAATTACTGGTCAGCGCAGATGCGCTTCGCTGCGCAACGTTCGATTTGTCTGGGGAGCAGGAAATATTCACCTTCGCCATGCGAAGTACTGTTAGTGCGACAGGTATATGGAACTAGTCTTCAAACATATATCCTGCTATTACCCTGCACGCGCTGCTCCCAGTATACTGCAATTACTGGTCAGCGCAGATGCACTGCGCTACTCAACGTTCGATTTGTCTGGGGAGCAGGAAATATTCACCTTCGCCATGCGGAGTACTGTTAGCGCCGCAGGTCCAAAGCATACGGTACCTGTGGTCAATATGCAACCCGACACAAGGTGCAGACAGTGCGGGATGCGCGCTGAGGTTTCAGTACTACTTGACATGCCCAGGAACTCGATACGTGTGCTTAACAACGCAGGGAATTGCGCAGGTGCAGTCGTAGTCCATACCTCACAAATGCCATAAAGGCGGTAATTATGATTTTCCAGCGTCGTTGGCTTGCGCGTACCCGAATGTAGGAGGGGACGACCGTTTTCAGTGTGTTGGTTTTGAACGTTGTATAGATCATCAACAGGGAAAGTTTTTGAGAGATTACCCGCCCAGGTTACCGGATGTGGGTGTGAGTACGATGCGGAGTAGCTGAACTGACGGGCTGGAGGCTGGCGTTGCACGCCTAATGCAGAGAAGAAGCTGATAGGACGCATGGACTACGCAAACTATGCACACGCACAGTAATGCAGCGCATACAACCATGTACAAGCGCAACACAAGCTGGAAATCTACCCCAAATCACACAAAAATCTGAGTTCATGGAAGCGCTGCATTACCCTCACAGATGGTCCGTGTTTGATTTAGATTTCTGGTTCCCCGGGTCCAGAAAACGACTTCAGGATGCATGTGTCAAGGCCCAGACCACGACGTGTGCACATCCAGATCATAGCGACCTGAGTGCAAAGCGACCTGAAGTGTTGGCCGGAACACTTAAGAGGCAGCCAATTTACAGTGTTGAGCTGCACGCAGTGCTCCAGCAACAGATGCTACTTAATTGTACGGTTGCATCAATATCAGCCATAGTAGGCGAATTTGATTTTGGCTCCGTTCTCGTCGCCATTAGAAGCCGATGCATTTTTTCCTGCGCAGGCGTGCATTGATAAGCGCACTCACTGAATTGCACAGACAGTATGCTGCAGCTTATATCTGATAACTTATATCTGATAATGATATCACAATGCAATTTCAAATAACCAATCCAAGCTATGTACACAGATTATTCAGCATTTGTGGAGGGGCCTGATCCACTAACATATCTGTTGGTGGTGCAGTGGGTAAGCAAAACAGGCAAAACAGAAGCTCTATGGAGGCTCTAGTTGACGTCTCAAAAATGATGGGATTGTTAGCTACACCTGGGTTGCCCTCTAACCTTGCGCGTATTTAGTTCTGGTGGGCGGTGGCAGCCTTGAGTCGTTAAAACGCAGAAAAGTTCAGTTTCGGGCTGTCCAGCGGATTGTGATTCCTGTTCCTGCAAGGCGTATGTGCAGGAAGATAACTGGCTGCAAACGTTAGCAATCCGCCATCC
>NW_013565971.1:0-1769 GCF_000499605.1 Eimeria maxima | reverse complement strand
AGCAAGGCCTGGTGGAGCACGTGTAGAACCTTTTGGTCAACCCGATTGCCGGCGATACGTACGTTCTGGAAGATTTTGAGGGGCATCACCAAACATACATTATCAACGACAAAAGCCAGCGCAGCAAATCACTGTAACCGCTGTCACGTGGACGTGCAAACTCACGTTCTGCAAACAACATAGAGCTGTTAGTGCACCTATGAGAGTATATCAACAGCATCTGGAAGGTGGCAAGACTAGTACTGCGCGCAGGAAGTGGAGGGTTGGCACTGAAGGTAGCGCTATTAACGCACAAAGCTCTGCTGGGGCAACTAGCATCCCCACTCTTTGTTGATGACTGCAATTGCGCCTGCGGCTCACAACCACAGTTCAAGAAGTCACCATCAGTATCACAAAGAAGCGATGTATTTTGGCGAACAACCCACCACCTGCGTTGTGAACACTAATCTCTGTTTTCAGAGACATCAAGTGCAGAAATGGGCAATCAAATCATGCACACCCCAGATGTCGTGGAAATGTCAGTAGGTAGCGCTGACGTAAACAAAATCGGCGTGGCAGGTAACCACCCCTTATATCCTTGAGGTGTTGACGTGTTGCCTGCAGGGCATACTCTCTGGTGTTTGGATAACCTGGTCGAGTGTGCGCAACATTTCAGCAAGTGCCGTATAACATGCTTAAGATATCCCGATTCCATAGGCTCCCAGTGCACAATATTCCAACCGCCTACGCCTACCAAATAATACAGGCTGCTCACGTGTCTAGAAAAGGTTTGTGTGTTTACACAACTTGACCGGTTTGCAACCGGTAGGTGCAGTGCGCTTTTACACCGGACGGGTTGAATATGTCGTCCAGATGCCACTCGCAAATTTGCCAATTTCGACCTAGGAGAAACTTCCAATATCGGAGTGCAAAACTTCTACCATTAAGATGCAGCAGTGTCTCACTAATGTGGAGCGATACATGCGGAACCAGTTGCCCACAGTTCACACGTTCAGCGGTGAAGAAGAGCTTGCTTATGCGGCATAGCTGCGAATATGTAAGGGTGCCTGAAGCCCTTCGAAGCCCTTCCAAGCTGGCGTCACTTTGGTGTTCAGGCGCCGACAAAGATTGACTGCGCATTATTCAAATTATTTACGATGTGTAGGGTTTGTCAGGACATAAAGTAGCACTTTACTGAAGGCCGCCATGGTAATATGCTTGGTGAGGATGCGCGTACCGCCTGAAATATTGGCGATGCCTGCGCAGGCAGCGAAATAAGAGTAAGACGGCAAATCAAGCTCACGAATGCCCTGGGCCTCGCAGCCAAAGTCCCCCATATTCTTAATGCAGTCATGCATTCCCGAAACCACCAAAATGAATACAAACTGTATATGGACAGTTTAAGGTGCAAAGATAGGGGTCGCCCTCTACCTACAGCGCCTGCATCCGTCCTTTTTGACCGCGGCAAACGTGCTACACGTCGAAGGACGTGAGAGAGGAAACCTCGAATAAAGCCTTGCCTAGATTAGGCGGATATATGCAGGTTTGATGGCTTTTACCGAGGGCTGAAAACGATTATAGATATTCTGAAAAGGCCACAGCGACAGACCGCGCTACGGCTGCCCCCACCACACCCACAAAGGCAATTTAGAGGAAGAACGTCGAAGCCATCCCCCTTCAAGCGAACTGTTCACCAATCAATCGGTTCCATCTCTACCCACAAATGCCAGTCCATTGCCGGAGCTGTAACAAGCCGATGACAAACGCCTTCTCCACAAGAGGAGTATGAT
>NW_013565970.1:0-2737 GCF_000499605.1 Eimeria maxima | reverse complement strand
CTTGCTTATAGGAGCGTGTGCGTCGCTATATATGTTGTTGACAACAGATGAGATTGTGAACGACAGGGTGCTTTGCACGCGTGCATTTGCCCGTCACACTATAGGGTGTGGAAATTGTGTCTATTCCAATGCTGTCTCTTTGCGTGTGTGTTGCACGAGGCCATCAAAATCCTGCAGTTGGACCATTTGTGCCTGCCATATAGACCAGCGTATGCCCTCGGAATTGTTTGGCAGTGCTGCGACTTTCCTTGATATGCTTGTTCATGTGTGGCTGTTGGCGATGCTGCGCAGGAGATACGGATGGGGGTTGTTGTGTTAAGGCGGGCTGAGATTGAGTGAGCATTTGAGCTTAAGAATATGTGGACGGACTGCGTGTGAGCCGTTTTTAGACGGTTGTGGCGTCTGTCAGAGTTGGTTGGTTGGGTTTGTCGCTTATGGATATGGAGCCCATGCGAGACCATTCATCCCGTCGGAGTGATTGGTGCTTTTGACGTGGTGGTATGGCATGTAGCTAGCGCTGATGTGTAGGCCGTAGCCGTATATATTGTTGCCATTGAGTTGCAAGGCGCCTGCGCCAGTAGGGTCTGTGTATAAGCGCTTATATATGCGTAGGCGTGAATTACAGCGAAGGAAGTGCTTCACTTGGTGCAGGATGGGGTGGGCCATTAGTCTGATACAGTGTTTGTTGCCTAATAACACGTCCGAAGAGTCTGGGCTTTTCGCATGGAGTTCGCGGGTTCTCATTGGTGGATATACAGAGGCGCAGCTTTTGTATTGGTTCTATGCGGCAGCAGTTGTGTACTGCGTGGGATGTTTCTGTTTCGTTGAAACAACTAGCCCCGGATACCAGGATATACGTATCGCACCCGTTTAGATTTTATTTGTTTCTGCTTTGCTTGTACAGTTTACTGTGCGGGAAGGTTTGTATGCTGTTTACCATCTTGCTTTGGCTTGGACCCCATAGGTTCACTGTAACGAACTGTAGGTAGATGTTGCTCCTTGGCTAAGGAAACGTTTCATGCAGAGAAGAGCACTGGATGCGTAGACCTGCTGAATTGAGCAAGCAGCAACGTAGGAGCGCTTGCTAGATTACGTCCGCTTGTTGAGTGCTTCAAACGTGCGTGAGCTCGTGCGGCTATGGGCCGGTTCAGCCTGTGCGTTTGACGGCGCCTATTTTATGCCCTTCGATACTACGTGTCTCGGGATCCTTGTTCTGTCCCTTAGTAGCGTAGCGCCTGTTCTCTATGAATGTATGCCATGCTTATGTGGTATGGTTATGCTGGCTAGTGTGTCTGCAGTGTGTTGTTGCATCGCATAGCGTAGATGGATCCTGTTCAATACATCTGCAGGAGGCTGCACTTCACAGGCGCGGTGGTGGCCTGGTATAGATGGGAATACTATCGTCGCGCGTGTTCCACTTGGCGCGCATGGTCGTGGGTGGTTACCGTTGTGCTGAGCATTGTTTTGTTTTTTAGAACAAGTGAACTCCTGATGGTGGTGAATGTGACTATGCGCGAATCGGATGGCGTTTCGGGGAACTCCGTATTCTACAGGATGTAGGGTTTGCACTCAGGTTATGCCGATGCTTTACGTGTAGGCCATGAAATGAAAAAGTCGACGCATAAGGCATTTTTGTGGACAGCGCGCATTGCGTGAGTGCGGCTGGAGGAGTACATGGGAGCATGCGTGGTTTGATTCATTCTCTACGTGCATATTTTGGCTGTTGTGTTGCAAAGCAA
Organism: Eimeria maxima; assembly: GCF_000499605.1. Classification (NCBI taxonomy): domain Eukaryota; phylum Apicomplexa; class Conoidasida; order Eucoccidiorida; family Eimeriidae; genus Eimeria; species Eimeria maxima. The sequence goes on along the minus strand of NW_013565970.1, from coordinate 998 downwards.
TGCTATGCGGCTCAACACGTCCGTACAGTTGTCTAGTGGAATAGAGTATTGTCCATTATAGTTGGTGCGTTTTGGAAGTGTGGATGGTTCGTTCAGTGAATCTACTCAATTCCTGTTGCACGTCGTGGGCATGCGCCGGGTGGAACGTGTGGTTGCGTTTGAGGGGGGAGGATAGTTGGAGAGTGCGGGCATTTCGTTTTGTTAGGGTGCGACCGCTGGCTGGCTGTCTGCCTATGCACAAGGTATCGGGCGGAGAATTCGGGACATGGACTAGTAATTTGAAACATTGTATGTTGCTTGCTTATAGGAGCGTGTGCGTCGCTATATATGTTGTTGACAACAGATGAGATTGTGAACGACAGGGTGCTTTGCACGCGTGCATTTGCCCGTCCCACTATAGGGTGTGGAAATTGCGTCTATTCCAATGCTGTCTCTTTGCGTGTGTGTTGCACGAGGCCATCAAAATCCTGCAGTTGGACCATTTGTGCCTGCCATATAGACCAGCGTATGCCCTCGGAATTGTTTGGCAGTGCTGCGACTTTCCTTGATGTGCTTGTTCATGTGTGGCTGTTGGCGATGCTGCGCAGGAGATACGGATGGGGGTTGTTGTGTTAAGGCGGGCTGAGATTGAGTGAGCATTTGAGCTTAAGAATATGTGGACGGACTGCGTGTGAGCCGTTTTTAGACGGTTGTGGCGTCTGTCAGAGTTGGTTGGTTGGGTTTGCCGCTTATGGATATGGAGCCCATGCGAGACCATTCATCCCGTCGGAGTGATTGGTGCTTTTGACGTGGTGGTATGGCATGTAGCTAGCGCTGATGTGTAGGCCGTAGCCGTATATATTGTTGCCATTGAGTTGCAAGGCGCCTGCGCCAGTAGGGTCTGTGTATAAGCGCTTATATATGCGTAGGCGTGAATTACAGCGAAGGAAGTGCTTCACTTGGTGCAGGATGGGGTGGGCCATTAGTCTGATACAGTGTTTGTTGCCTAATAACACGTC
>NW_013565969.1:0-3600 GCF_000499605.1 Eimeria maxima | reverse complement strand
TAAGAAGGGATGGATGCATGATACAACTTGCTGTTGATACGGAATGCCGACATTTTAGCTCTCGAATGACCTGCTCAGCTTGTAAGCGTTTAGGGTGCTTTGCGTTTGTTGGGCATTGGTTGAATGTGAGTGTCAGTGTTCGGTAGTCCCTAATTACGTTTTCATTGGAAAGAGCTGTGCTTGATTTGCCCATTTGACCCATTGACCGCTGAAGCGTGTGCGTCTTTGACAGGCTAGGGAGGCCAAATATGGGCACTTGTTGGCAGTGGAGGTGAGGATCGACTAGCTGGCACACTAGTGTGTCATTGGGATTGCCATGGACATGACAGGGGGCAGGTTGTCATATGATGCGTATATGCGTACGCCTGTCTTGCTAACGATGGGCTATTGCTGCTGTTTAGGCTGGTAGTAAGTTTGCACGACTAAAGGCCTGTCTGTTGTTGTTGTGTGTACGGGTGTAAGGTGTGCTGCTTTGCCCATTCAGCACACTTGTCATGTTGCATTTCTGTCACGGCAGTATAATAGTGCCTTTCGTTGTATAGAACGTGAGTATTCAGCTCACAAAGTTATGCTACTACTCCTCAGGCATTCAATCAAATTTTGGCCCGTGATTGTATCTCTAACCATGGTCAGCGCAACGTAATGGCGGTCGATTGATGCTCTGTAGATAACTTCCCAACCGTAGTTTATGCGAAACATATCGTTGGTGAGAGCGTGAACTACAAATAGAAAGCCGTGTTTCCTCAACTGACGCGTAGCAACGTTGTTGGTATTTGGTAATTGACGTTGGTAATGCAGGGGAAGCAGCTATGGATGTTTCTGTAGGCTGTACGTCGGGTCAGAAGATATATTTGTGCGGTTTGATCTTCGCGTTTCTAGAGATTCAAGCAGGCGTTGTATGGCAAACTCGAGTTCACCCTGTCGCCTCCACTGCGACGGTGCGTGTTTGCTTGTTTGACCCCTATTGGCGGCTTAAGACAGGGTGATTTGGGGAATCTAGGCAAGCCAAATATGGGCATTGATGGTGAGGGTGGCCGTCAATAAGCTGTCGATCAGTTTGTCTGTATAGGTTGGTGTGGTGGAGTTCACGTTGAATTTGTCGTTTTGTGTTTGTTGGAAGGGAGCGCGGGTGAAGTCAGTTGGTGTAGAGCAATCGTCAAGAGAGAATGTGCATTACAGAATTACGTGACTTCGCGCTGAATACAAATGCACAAGTATGTCATTGGGCGTACGCGTATATTGGTGATGACGGGTCGCTTGAGTTCGCTGTTGCTTCTGCTTAGATTTGTAGTGAGGTTGCACGGCTAGAGGTCTGTCTGGTGTCGTGGTGTTTAGGGGGATTACCAGTGCTGAGTTGCATAGTTCGCGTATTTGCCAGTGCTGCCACTGTACAGTGTTTCTGACACTGTAGTATACTAGTACCTTGTGCTGTATATTAGCTGTATAGAATGCGAGTATTCAGCTCATAAACTTGCTTGGCACGCCAGAACATGATTTATTCATATGGAATCCTAACAGCTCCATCGCATTAATCGAACGTTGACGCAACCTGATATAATGGGTTGCACGCATTATAAAGGCATGAAAACGTGCTTTGAGAAAGCTCATCATACCGATTAACAGCAATAAGCGAATACTGAAGGATGACGGTGGTTCGGGACTCCCGTTTTTTCGATTGTTGCGCCTGTCGCTTCGTACCTCACGCGTGTGGCGGTGTTCACTAGCATCTTATCCGTACGAACAGCTTCTGCCCTTTGGCAGATCTACCTGAGGCCAATAAATAGTCTTGTGTGTGTACAACCTGATTCGCAGGTGTTTTCCCTGGGATTGCCCCTCGCCTATGCTTGCAGGCAGTCCATTTGACAGCGTTTCGACATTACAGAAGCATGCGTTGCGAAATGGCCTCTCGGAAGGAATGCGAAGACATTCAAGACATGGCGAGCTTTGATGTGACTCTACTTATTTTACGGCTCCTTAAATTACTTGGTTGCGCCTGTTCAACTCTTGGCAACCTTGGTGCTGTGAAGTCACTGCTCGAGTACCGTGTGAGCGAAAGAATTGATTGAATTCCTGATATATGCACGAATGTGTATTTATGCTCGTGACAGGCTGACGAGATTACGCAGGTATGGGGTGGTTGCACTCGCTGGAAATAACGGTGTTCTTACTTGTTTTTCTAGAACGTATGTAACGACTCCACTTCGCATTGCGCAGTAACGACTTCTGTGTGTTATTGTAGATTGCTGATAAGCCAATAGACTGCTATGGCTTTTTGCATCTAGTGCCATGTAGAGACGGGGGCGGTTTTTGAAAAGGCGCATTGTTTGACCCGGCCGGTATCGACTGATGTTCTCAGCTGTTGCTGCTGGGTAGACGATAGCATTTCCGTGCACTTCACAGCGTTTGCATTGGCAAAACATTGAAGTGCAATGATCGCAAGGTGGATATGATGTTTTCCTGGTAATTGTGCAGGTGGTTAGTCCCTTTACTGAATGAGCGTGTGGCATAACTCTAGTTCGTAATTAGTGCGAGGCCTTCACGTGTGGCACTACACGTTACGGGGTCGTATTGTAAATAGCGAGGCCTGCCTAGAAATTGTATTGTGCCGTTTGCATATGGTGTCAACGTGTGGAAGGATCGCATGGTCGTGGTAGACCGCGTCTGCCTAGTACTCGCTTTCTGTGGGGATAGGTTGTACGTTTGTTTGGACAGAGCAGTGCCAGTGTAGATTGGGAATGAGTGCAGCACCTGGGGGGACACCGAGCGGCAAACGGCAACAATGAGTAGACGTGAAGTCAACATATCAGTCCAATATGCCTCGGGCACCGGAGTACTGCCCCTATATCAAATAAGCTGCACTGGGGCATTCAGGCACTGCCTGGAGCAGGAGGTATGTTGGAGCATTTACAAACACACGCGAAGCGCTGCATCTTGTGGGACGTGTGGGTGATGTGTAGGCTTTTAACCCTAGCACCTACTACTGTTGTCTTTGCTGATGTTGTGAGCTGGGTTAGGGGATGAAGCGCCGGCGCTTCGACGTCTTGCGTTTTCCCCAGCCGATGGTGGGAACGTCTTTGCTTTTGACTTGTGGCATTCGAATGTTTGCTTGCATTCCTTCTTGAATGCGCTATATATCGTAGAGGATGAGCATTCACGGGTTTGTTGTTTGTTCACAAGTTTCTGTGGTGGAAAAGTGACGTTGCAATCGCGTAGCTCAGCAAGCTTCTGTTTCAGGATGTAGGTGTTGCGGCTGTTTGTTGTGTATTCCAGCAAGACGAACTATCGTTTTGCTTTTCTCACATGGCGGTTCTCCGTTTGCTCCTGGTGGTGGCCAAGCTCGTTCATTCCAAAAGGACTGCGCCGCGATGACCAAATCGCATCGGGAATTTGGGGTTATCGTACATTGATAGTGGTTTGAGGTTGATGCGTTAGCTTTGTTTAAGCTGCTTATCTTGGGAAGGATTGCAGCCTCTATGATAGCCCATTTAGGTCCGTGGCCTGTATGTTCGAGTTGCGACCTTGTGCTTGATGCAGAACGTACGCCAGGCGTGTGACGCTGCATGTCGCCGCTTTCGAGGACATCGAGAGCATCCACTTCTA
>NW_013565968.1:0-35689 GCF_000499605.1 Eimeria maxima | reverse complement strand
TATATATATATATATATATATATATATACATTCTCCTGCTGCACTTGCTGCTGTAGCTCCTGCTGCACTTGCTGCTGTAGTTGGTGCTATAGTTCGTGCTGCAGCAGTGGCTGCTGCAGCAGGAGTAAGCGTAGCACACCGTGTGTGCTGCAGCAGGATTTATCATTTGCTCTGGTCCTGCTGCAGTATCTGTTGCTGCTGCAGTATCTGCTGCTGCAGTAAGTTCTGCTGCTGCAGTATATGCTGCAGCAGCAGCTGGTGCTGCAGTAACTGCTGCTGCCGATTCAGGTGTTGTGGGGCCTGCATGCTACTTGCATGCACCTGTCTCCTGTCTGCTTTTGACAAGGATGGGGGCCCTGTTAGTTTAGGGGGCCCCTTACAACAAAGACAGCTGAGGGGGCCCCCCTGTATTAATTTTATATATGGGGGGACTATACTGTTGTTGACCTGTTAGGGTTTAGGGGGCCCCTAGGGTTTATTAAGGCGGTAGTAGGGGATAGCAGCAAGAAAGAGAGAAAGGAGACACTTTTATGTGTCTCCTTTTGTCTCCTTTTGCGCTATCTTTTATGGTGTCTCCTTTTGTCTTATAAAGGAGACAAAAGGAGACAGAGACTAAAAGGGAGTCCCCTTTATTATTAAGTGCCGCAAAAGGAGACACTTAGGAGACAGGAAAAGGAGACACATTAAACAGATAAGGACAACAGATCTACTTACTAAGCAGGAGACAGACAAACAGTACAAGCATTAAACCCTAAACCCTAGCCAACACAAAATAGGAGACACCCCTAAACCCTAGAGGAGACCCTGCGATGTGCATAAACTCCCTCGTCCCCTATCTAGGGTTTAGAGTATATTATGAGGGTTTAGGGTTTATAAGGGTTTAGGGTTTATGAGGGTTTAGGGTCAATTAATCATCAGAGAATGCAGTTGGTAATCCAATAGGTACTCTTTGTGCAATAAAATCATCAAATACCCAATCAGGGGGCATCTCCATACCTCCATGCTTATAAGGGAATTTAGGCATTCCTTCTCCGTCTCCTCTTTCTTGTATTTTCTTCCCTTCTTCTATATCTTCTTTTAATTTTATTGTTGCTTGGTACTCCCTTTCTCTCTCTTGTCTTATCATTGGGCTACGTTGGACTAATTCATCCTCTAATTCTTCTTCATCTAATAAACGTTGCTGCTCCTCTGCAGTAGTTGCCATAACATCACCAGGTACAGGGGGCCCCAACGATGGGGGGGCCCCAGGGGGTACCAAGGATGAGGGAGCCCCAGCGGTACCGGAAGCGGGAGGGGCCCTAGGGACGCCTGGAGAGGAGGGGGCCCCATAGGGACGTAAGAAGGAGGTTCCCGTGGTACCCAAAGAAGATGAGGGGGCCCCAGGGGTACCTGAAGAAGCGGATACTCCAGGGGTTTGCTGCTGTGCTGGTGGTCCAGTGGTCTGTTGTGCAAGTGGTCCAGTGGTCTGCTGTTGAGCTTGTGGGGTGTCTCCATAGAGTTCTCTCCTATAAAGAAGTTGTTCCTTAACAGGACTATATTGTCTTAACATATCTTTCCTAAAGAAATTCTTATGACGATCAATTGTACGAGCAAGGGAATCCTTATAAGGGTTCCATGGTACACCCGTATACCTATATAACACAACATAATACACACACACGCACACACACATAAACAGCCCCAAAATGAATGCATGCATGCATGCATGCATGCACAGAGAGAGAGAGAGGGATGTAGCGAGCAAGGAGAGAGGGTGCTAGCTAGCTATATAGTTAGGTTGTCAGGTAGCTAGCTACCTACCTACGTACCTACCCGCTAACCCTATCTAGAGCTACCTAACTATCTACGTAGCTAGCTGGGTAGCTAGCTACCTATCTAGCTAGGTATTATATTATATTGTATATTTACCTATGTTTATCTTGGTACATATCTGGATCCGCGAACTCTTCTTCTGCATTACCATCTCTTGATGGTTTACATTTATAAAGGAGTGCATCTTTTGTTGTTTGTGCAAGGAGACAAACTTTATCTAGTGTCTCTATGAATACTTCTCTTGGTGTTGCTGATCCATCTGTATGTATCTCTATTGTTACTATTTCTCCTAAGGATTCATAAGGGAAGCGAGGAGCAGGAGCACATATATTATTCCCTTCTTTATGCTTATACTCTTCCTCTTCTTCTCGTCCTCCTTCTCCTGCTGCTGTTGCTGCTGTTGCTGCTGTAGAGTCTGCTGTTGTTGTTGCTGCATTGTTATCTGTTGTTTGTTGTTGTCCCTTGATGCTGTTGCTGTTTTTATCCTTTTGTTGTATACATACATGTCTCCCTCTGCTGTGGCTGCTGCTGCTATAAGGGAGACACCCAGCTAATGTTGTATATACAGGATCTGTATGAGGGTCCCTACCGAACCTGTCCCTCTGTGCCTGAGCATAAGAAGAATGTTTATAATATTGAATAGTTTCCTCAGCAGCAGCAGCAGGTGGTAATCCTTTAGCAGCAGCAGCAGCAGCAGCAGCAGCATGAGGAGGATTAAGTATAGATTCAGGTACTCTTTGTGCATCATAAGAAAATAATTGTACAGGAGTAATATAATTAGAGAAATAAAAATATCCTTCCTTATCTATATCCCTATTTATACTATTATATCCATACTCTGGTAGTATATATTCTTCTATTTCTTCTATTTTTATTTTTATATTTAAATAATAATTTGCACACATTGTACATAAATAATTACTCTTATTTATTATCTCTAATTCTTTAGGTAATATTATATCTCCTGCTACTGCTGCTATAGGTCCTTTTACTGATAAAGATCCTACCCATGGATTCTCAAATGTACCCTTAGGTGCTGCTGCTGCTGCTGCTGCTGCTGCTGCTGCTGTTGCTGTTGCTGCTCCTGCTGCTGTTGTTTTTGAGGGGTCACATAGTACTAATTCTTCTTCCTCTTCTTCTTCTTCCTCTTCCTCCTCCTCGTCCTCTAGGTTGGTGGGGGGCCCACCCCATAGACGGGCCCCTCCCTTATGAATTAATAGTTTATTATGATTAATTATTTTTTTTTTTTTCTTCTTTTTTTTATTTATATTTTTTTTTCTTCTGAATATAATTTGTCGTAAATTTTCTACTAAATCCTCAACATCTTCCCTCATGCCTATTACGCACATACCTATCTCTACAGGTAATCTTTTTAGGTATGCAGAGGGACTAATACCTTTTAGGTGTTGCTGCTGCTGCTGCTGCAGTAATTTTTGTCGTAATTCCTCCTTCTTCTTTTCTTGTTCTTCTTTCTCCTCTTTAGTAATCTCATGCTGCGGAGATCCGTCATTGTTTGCATTCTGCTGCTGCTGCTGCTGCTGCTGCTGTTGCTGCTGCTGCTGCTGCAGCTGCTGCTCCTGCTGTATGTGCTCCTCTAAGAAGGCTAGAGGTATTTCGCTAGGAGGAGGAGGAGGTATAGTAGGGGCGTCATCATAAGAATCAAGATGCTCAATCTTGAGGGCAGTTACTGCAGGTCTAGGTAATGTAAATGTCTCCCTTCTGCATGCATTAATAAAGGGGACATAAGCAGATGAATGAGGGGCATGGAAGTAAAAAAAGGAACTTATACCGCTACGATGAGAGACAGGGGGACTTATTTGTTGGAGACGGAAGCCGCTGCATGCAGGACCATATACATCACCAGCAGCAACTGCAGCAGCAGCAGCAGCACTTAGATGGTTCCTCTCTTCATCAGATAAACCATCATCAGACAAACCATCACGCTGCTGCTGCTCCTCCTCCTCGCTGCTGCTGCTGCTAGTGCGGTCAGCAGGAATAGGTGTCTCCTCTAATACACCAGTAGATGCATTCAGCTGAACCTCGCTGCAGCTAACTTGACCTTTAGTATCCTCCTGCAGCAGCAGAAACAACAGCAGCAACAACAGCAGCAGCAACAGCAGCAGCAGTACAACGTAAATGTCTGCGAAGAGAGAGGGGGGACACGCATAAGTTAGTCTTGGAGACAAGAGACAAGGAGACAGACACAAGAAAGAGACACCCAGGGAGACAGCAAACAGACAGAAACAGGAGGAGGAAGAAGGCAGGCGAAGAAAGGGGAAAAGAGACAGACAGAGGAACGGAAGAGACAAGGAACAGACAATGGAGGAGACAGGAGACAGGAGACAGTGGACAGGAGAGGGGCCAGAGGAGACAAGATAAAGGAGAGGAGACAGTATATATTATACTTACTGCGTATTTATATAGATAAGGCCTATAAGTTGTATAATCATAATAAAGAGGAGAAGGGGCATTTATCTCTATTTTATCTACTGAATATACCCCTATAAAAAGGAGACACAAGGAGACAAAAGGAGACAGCAAGAGATAAAAGGAGGCAAAAGGAGACAATAAGGAGGTGAAGGGCAGCAGCAACAGCAGCAGCAGCAGCTAGGGGGTCTCCAATTAGGCAAAACATATCATGAGGCGACAACATCTCTCTTGCTGCAGAAGGGAGACACAAGTTGCTGCTGCTGTTGCTGCGGTTGCTGTTGTTGCTGTTGCTGTTGCTACTGTTGCTGTTACTGTTGTTGCTGTTGCGGCAGTATATTATATATATTAATGTATCTTTCTTACAAGGAGGAAGAGGCATAGCAAGTAATCTTTTTTCTTGTTGCTGTCTCTGTGTCTCCTTATGTTTCTCCATTAACTTATGTGTCTCCGCTAGTCTCTGCATCCATCTTGCCTCAACAAATTTTCTTTCTTCTTCTGCTGCTGCTTCTGCTGCTGCTGCATTGGTGCCTAATGCATCCCTTATAGGGGCCCCCCTACCTAGAGCAGCTATACCAGCATCGGGGCCCCCCAACTCGGCTACTGCACCCCCACCTACTCCTCCTGGTGATGCACTTATAGGGGGGCCCCCCAAGGAGGTACCCATATAAGGGTCTTGCGGGAGGGCCCCGAGGCCCCTTGGTGGTAACTTAGTAGCGGGGTCCTCAAAGGAAGGGTACTGTCTCCTAAGGAGACTGTCTCCTGGTAGATCTGCTTGCATAGGAGAAGGGCGTTGTGTCCCTGCTGCTTCTGCTGCTGCTGCTGCTGCTGATACTACAGCAGCTGCTGCTGCTTCCCGCTCTTTTGCTGTTGCTTCTGCTAATGCAGTAGCTGATGCCACACGAGCTAGGCTTATAGCTATCTCCCTCTGTTCTTCTTCTGCTGCTGCTGCTGCTGCTGCTTCTGCTGCTGCTGCTTCTGCTGGTGGGTCTGCTGCAGCTCCTCCTGCTACTTCTTCTCCTGCTGCAGCCCCTCCTGCTTCTGCGCGTGCTGCAGTCGATGAGCTGGCATCGGAGACACCATGAAGGTCCCATTGCTGCTGCTGGGGGCCACGAGGAGACAGTTGGGGGCCCCTTGCTGCTGCTGGGAAGGGGGCACTTAAAGGTGCACGGGGGGCCCCTACGATAAAGGCAAACTCAGGGGCCCCCCTGTTGTATGAAAAACAAGGGGCCCCCCTAAAGAACTTGCGAGGGGCCCCCTGCCTTGGTGCTGTAGCCTGTCTATGACGGAGGGGCCCCCCGTTTCTGCCGCGACTCAAATCAGCACCCCACAACTGTTGCTGCTGCTGCTGCTGCTGCTGTTGTTGTTGTTGTAGCTGCTGCTGCTGCTGCAGGGAGTTTACATAAAGGACCCCTAAGGGGGAATGTGCTGTCTTGAGGACAGATCCATAGGCGGCACAAGAGAGGAGACAAAAAATAAATAAAATCAACAGCAAGAAAGGGGACAGGGGAACCCTACAGAGGGTCCCCCTGCATCTTGGGGGGCCCCTCGGTGAGCAGCTGCACCCGCTGCTGCAGAGACACCCCATTAGCTTGCATGCAAAGGGTTGCCCTGGGGAGGTACGGGGCCCCCTTTACTAAGAGGATGGGATGGAAGAGACAGGGGCCTTAGTACGAAATTCGGGGGCCCCATGGGTCTTAGGGGGGGCCCCCGTACGGAGGGGGCCCCCTGTAGGCCCCTTTGCTTGGGGTTTAGACAACAGATATGTTTAGCATAAACCCTAAACCCTAAACCCAAAACCCTCAACCACAAGGGACCCAGCGCAAGGAGCCCTTTGCCCTCTTATGCTAGGATCTCCTTGTCTCCTTTTATAAGGAAAAAGGAGACACTTTATTGGGGGAAAAGGATACAGTTGTCTTGTTAAGGAACCCTATGGATATTGTGTGTCCTATTATTCTTTCTTTACTTACGATTATCCCTTGTTGCTACTTCTGCTGCTGCTGCTGCTGCTGCTGTCTCCTGCTGCAGCAGCAGGTAAGACCACACAGCAGCAACACACATGCAGCAGCAAGGCCAACAGTGATTAATAACAATAAAGAAGAATTTAAAAACCAAAGAGAGTTTAGGGTTTAGGGTTTAGGGTTTAGTGTTTAGGGTTTAGGGTCTAGGGTTTAGTGTTTGGTCGGGGCCCCCAGTACCCCTGGTCCCCCTTGGGGCCCCCTGCTGCTGCTGTGCATGCGTTGCTTCTGCTTTCTCTATACGAGTGTTTATGATTTAAGGTAAAGGAGACAATTATTGTTTTTTTTATTGCTGCATCTTTTGTCTCCTTTTATATCTTTTTCTTTGCCTGCTGTCTCCTCCTAGGCCTTCCTTGGGCCTCCTCTATTCTCCGTTCTCTTCTCCTAAGGAGACAGCAGCAGCATCCGTCTCCTTTAGGGGACAATTAAGCTACAAAAGAAGCCCTGAGGAGGAGACAAGGGGCCCCCAGAGAGTAGGGGCCCCCACGTCCAGGTCCCCCGCGTTCCTAGGGTTTAGGGTTTAGGGTTTAGCTACTGATAGGAAAAGAAACATACTCTTGTGTTTGTTTATGTGTCTCTTTTGCATTTTTAAAAGGAGACACTTAAGTTGCTTGCCTGTTGCCTCTCCGTGTTAGTCCCTTTTGGAGTGTTTAGGGTTTAGGGTTTAGGGTTTAGGGTTTAGGGCTTAGGGTTTGCGGAGACAGAATGAAGGGACAGAATGCTGCTGCTGCCGGCGCTGCTGGCCAGACGCGGTGTATGAAAGGGTTTACTATACGTAAACCCCTTATTATGGGTACTTATGCCTTCAAGCTTACCCAAGCGGTAAACCCTAAACCCTAAACCCTAGAAAGAAACCCTTCTCCCCCTAAACCCTAAACCGTAGAAAGAAACCCTTCTCCCCCTAAACTCGTCATGTGCTCACACCACAATGCAGCTGTCCTTCTCCCTTCCCATGCATGCATGCATGCATATGCATCTGCATCTGCATGCATATGCATGCATTGAATTGTGCAGGAGAAGAGGAGACACAACGATATGACGCATAAATGGACCTGTCTCCTTCGTTCTCCTGATGGGGAGGATATCTCGCACTTTATAAGAAAAGTTGTCTTTGAATTAGATCCTTCTTTTGTAAACCCTAGAAGAAGTAAGTGTCTCCTTATTTATTTATTCTCTCTTTTTGTCTCCTCTTTGGAGATTCAAGGGTTTGCATGAAGGGTTTAGGGTTTAGGATCTAGGGTTTGGGGTTTGCTGTGGCAGAGTTGGGGTTTAGGGTTTACAGGCTTACAGTTTCCTGTCTCCTTCTTCTCCTGCTTTGTTGTACCCTGTTGTCTCCTTTTGCCTCTCCCTCTCCTCCTGTCCCCTTTTATCATTATGCCTCCTGTTGTCTGTAATTCTCCCTGTCTCCTTTTGTCCCTTTGTCTCCTTTTTTCTTTGTGTATGGATATCCCTCTGAGTCGTCTGTATTTATGTCCCTATACAAATATTTTTTTATCTCCCCATGTCTTCGTGCCTCCGCGTATTTATATCCATATTTAATTAACTAATTAATTAATTTATATTAATTAATTAATTAATTAATTTATTTATTTATTTATTTATTTATTTATTTAGCCTTAACTATGCCTCCTTATGAGGTCTCCGAGGCCGGTTGGGGTGAATTTGACATTTCGGCCAAAATTTTTCTGATAGACGAAAGTTTGCCTCCTGTAGAAATGTCCCATTTCCTTAAGGTAATTAGGGGGAGGAAAAGGGACTATTAAGAGACATTTAGGTATTTAAGACAATAAAAGGAGACACTTATGATATATTTATACAGTTATGATTATACACGGAGACAATAGGGACAGATAGAGCTATCTAGGGTAGTAAAGGGAGACAGTGTAGGGACACAACAAAGAGACAGCTCGAGGGATCAAGGGGGACGCTATGGAAACGAGGGGACAAATTAGACAGGAAAAGGAGACAGTGTAGACAGGAGGAGACAGTATAAGGAAAGAAACACTCAAGAATAGAAGGGGACACGTTAATCCTCCTCTGTGTGTCTCCTTTACCGCAGCTAAACCTCGCTGGTGCACCACAGGGCCCTTGTATCGCTTCAGAGGTGAGGAGGGTTAGGGTTTAGGGTTTAGGGTTTAGGGCTTAGGGTTTGTACCTCTATCTCTTCTTGTGTGCTGTTGTAGCCCTTCCCTGTTGCTGCTTGTGTCTCTAGTTGTCTCCTTTTGTCTCCTTCTGTCAATGTGTCTCTCTTGTAAACATTTTGTATGTTGGCGCTTGCCTTGTCTGTCTTCTTTTCTTTGTCTAGATGGTTCTCTCTGTTCCCATTTCTTTATATGTCTCCTTACATCTGTCTCCTCTTTGCCGCCTTGCCCTCCTCTTCTGCGTGGATTGGCCTCCCCTAGAGTATTTGGTTCCTGTCTCCTTTCTACTCTCTCCTTCGTGTGCTGTCTCCTTTATTCTGTTTCCTGTCTGTGCTATGGCCTATGTGCTGTCCCCTGTGTGAGGTATCTCCTCCCCGTTGTCTCCTTTGTGTGCCATACCCCCCCCCAAAGTGTGTCCTCTATCTCCTGTGTCTCCTCTGTAGACATATGACGAGTTGTTAATCCACGAGCCTGCAGAATGGTTCTATGACAATTTAACAGCTGTCCCTATAGGGGAGGCTGCCCCTCATCCTTTAAGTCCTTATTTCTTAAAGCCTCAAGAGAACGAAGAGAAACAATTACAGCTTTATATGGGACTTCAGGCCTATGTCCAGGTGACACACTAGCATTATTACCTCTAGCTTTTTTCTTGTGCTGCTGTTGCTGTTGTTGCTGCTACGGCTGCTGCTATTCTGTATACTGTTGCTGTCGCATATGTTCGGTTATAATGATGCTGTTGCTGCTGCTCTGTATGCTGCTATTACTGATGCTGCTGCACGCCCTCTTGCTTCCAGGGATTCTTCTGCATTGTTTCTCATATTGCTGCTTCTGCTCCTGCATGCGATGGAGATACTCGCTGCTGCTGGTTATGTTGATGCTGCTGCCGCTGCTCCCCAGCTGTTGTTGCTTCTGCTGCTGCTGCATGCAAACGAGGGGATGTCTACGATTGTGCCTGCTGGTGTATCCCTCTGTCTGTATCTTTTTTTATTCAGACGGAGACAATCAGTTTAATGCAAGATGCTTTCCTTTTGTCTCTGAGGATACAAGAGCTGCAGCGCCAGCACGAGGCCCTCACGACAGGCAAGGCTACAGGCGCCGCTGCTGCTTCGGGGGCAACAGCAGCAGCAGCAGCAGCTGGTGCTGGTGCTGCCGGTACGTCTGCTCCAGGTACAGCAGCTACGAGTAATGAGGAAGCAGCTGGTGCTGCCGGTACTGCTCCAGGAGCTCCTGGGCTAGCCAGAAGCGCCTGTCTCCCCGCAGGAGGAGACGCATTTGCTGCAGCAGCAAAACGACAGATCAGCAGCGGCTTTGCTGCTCCGATAAGCAATACACCCTCATTAACTGGTGTGGGTCCCCGGGGCCCCAACATGCCAGCTGCTGCTGCAGCGTACGGCCCCCCTCCGAAGTCGCCCATGCTGCCAGCAGCAGCAGCAACAGCAGCACATCACGACCCACAACCGGCGCAACCCCACCAGCAGAACAACGCTCCCATGCCAGCACAGCCCCATATGGCGCAGCCGATGCATGCGCAGCAGCAGCAGCATGTGCTGCAACAGCAGCAACACCAGCAGGTGCAGCATCAACAGTTCCTGCAGCAGCAACAAATGCTGCAGCAGCAACAACGACAGATGATGCAGCAACAGCAGCCAACACCCTACCTCCACAAACAAGCCCATCCGGCAGCCTCTCCTCAGCAGCAGCAACAGCAGCAGCCGCAGCAGCAGCCGGCTGTGGTGCAGCAGCAGGCGATGGGTCAGATGCCTGTAGGGCCCGGGCCCATGTAAAGCTTATTAATACTCCGTGCATGTTTCTCATATAGGGATCTGCTACAATCAAATGGAGGTGCATCCATGAATGCATGCATGCAGGCCTCCATTTATACATGCATGCGCGCATGCATGCATGAACACCTGCATGCATAGTAGTATGCTTGCAGGCAATCATGCACGCAGGTGCATAGCTAATTTTTTGGGACTGGAACATGCATTCATCCATGCAAGCATGCATACAAGTTTGTTACATAAAGAGTTAAAAATGGGGATGAGTGTTTCCGACGGACTGCTGCTGCCTCTGCTGTTGCTTCTGGCTGGCTGGCTGGCTGGCAGGCAGTCTCCTTTGGAGCAGGGCGTGTGGACATGCTCCCCATTGTGGAGCAGACCTTTTGAACCGTTTACAAAGGAGACAGATGCAATATTGTATAGTTGAAGGCTAGCTCTCTCCTTGAGTACCTAGCTAGCGAGCACGCATCTAACTCCACCTTTCCTAGTGTTACAGCTAGCCAGTTAGGTAACTTGTCTACCTAGGTAGCCACATGGCTAATGGTGTCGCCACTGTAAGAAAACACTCGAATGGGTCTAATGCTGTGCTGTCTTGCAGCTGCCTAGACACTGCGCTAGCTGTCTTCCGTAGGGCAGTAGACAGGAGACAGATACCTTACCCCACAACGAGTGGTTGCCGTGGGGATGATTCCTCCCATACAGAGACGGCTACGGAAACGAGATGGGCAAGAGACAGCTAGGTATGGAGGCACTCGAGTGAGTCTAATGCCTTGCTCTTTTGCAGCAATCTAGGCACTGCCCTAGCTGCTTAATGTAGGGTTGTAGCTAGCTGTCTTCCTCACATACAGAGGCAATTGTTGTTGCCTGTCGCAGAGGCTTGATCTTTCTTTGAGGGAACAGTTGGTTGCGTTTGTAACAGAAAGCAAGTTGCTTTCTGAAGGAGAGACCTATCTGGATCCGCAGCCCAAGGTACCCAGCTAGCTGGCGTATCACCGGGCCTGCAGAGGAGCGGCCACACTTTTCAGGAGATTTGGGCCCCCCCCCGGGCCACTTAAGGTTTAAAGTGTCTCCTGTATGCGTATGTAAAAGGAGACACTCGGGAAGAATGCACTTGCTGCAGTTGCCGTCTCCTTTACCCCTTCGGAGACAGGCGCAGCAGACCAAGGTCACCTGTCATCTGGAGGGGGCGAAGCCAGCTTGAGGGGTAGGCAGGGCCAGGGCCTCACTACCCTCAATATCTTAAGGGAGACTCAAGAAAAGAAACATAAATGGAGACACCTACAGCACTTAAGCAAGCTAACAACTCCCAGTTGTGTGGGGCGACGCCTGCCGTCTCGGGGCAGCAGCAACTGTCTCCTGAGCGCTGTTAGGAGAAGGCAGGGAGGAGAAAAGCCTTCTTCTTCTCCTTCTTGTCTTCTTAGGACAACAACTTAACTGTCTCCTTCCCATCCTTCTGTTCTCCTCTTCTAGCTCCCTTGAGGTGTACGTACACTGCAGAGGAGGCCGCGATGCTCTGTTGCTGCCGTTGAGTCCAAAGAAGGGCCTGCAGCGCTTGCTGCTGCTCCTGCTCAAGTATCTACGCCTGCGGCAAAACCCTACAGGTGAAGGCTGTTTCTGCTGCTTTTGCTGCTTCTGTGCGCTGGGTTGGGTCTTCTTCACTCTCCGAATAACTGTCGGCAGGCCTACAAGGCCACACGAGACACTCTAGCAAGATATAAGGACCCCAATAGATTTGCTCGCTTTCGCCCTGTAGAGACTGCTGAGGGCTCGCCCTACAATGGTGCTCCCGCCTCTGTTGCTTTGCACCCGCTAGCCGCCTCTCCTTTCGGCCCGCTAGCAGCAGACACAGCTGCTGCTGCTGCTGCAGCTGTTGCTGTTGCCTTATTGAGGCGTACGTATTGCCAACTGGGCCAGTTCCAACTCCTTCCTTCCTCACACAAGGCAACTGAGCTGTCTCTGCATGCGCATTACTAAGGCGGTACAATTTGCTGCTGAGCCCCACAGGCACACCGCACCATGGAGACTCCCAAGGGTGTCTCCTTCTTAGTAGCTGTGGGCTTTTGTGTTCTTTCCCTTGCACATGTTGGGGGAGCGGACCCTCTTACGGAGGGTCTTCCCGTACCCAGGGATATTGCTGTCTCGTACTCAGTGTCTCCCTCGGACGAACTCTCTGCTGCAAGCTCCTCACGTGTGACTCCTGATGAATTAGCAGCAGGAGGAGGGGAAGCAGGAGCACCAACAGGAGCAGCAGCAGGAGAAGCAGAAGGAGTAGCAGCAGCTGCCGATGAGGCCCTGGAGATTCCGCAGCTCCCCGTGGGTCCCTCGGATGATGGGTTATTGAATAAGGAAGGCAAGATCATCGAGGAAGAGACACTTCCCCCTATCCTTAAGTCTATCTCCTCTGCCTCTACTAACAGGGGAGATATCGAGTGGGTACAACTGGTCACAGAGAGACAACGTCTAACTCTTACAGCAAAGATTATAGGGAAAACAAACCCACGACCCCCTATCCGTTTCATGCACGACACTTTGAACCTCCCTAGGTCTTATAGCAGCGACACCAACGATGAAGGCAGCAGCACCAGCGGCAGCGGGAGCAGTGACAGAAACAGCAGTGAGAGGAGTAGCAATGGCAACAACAGCAGTGGCAGGAGCAGCAGTGGTAGCAGCAGCAACAGCAGTAGCAAATCATCAGACAAGCCAGCAGCCCCTGAAGCAACAGCGGATACTGCTGCCGCGGAGACACCTGAAGGAGCCGAAGTCCCCTTATTCTCCTATATAAAGACACAGCGGCAGGGAACTACGAGGAGACGCTTGGAGGCCCCTAGCCAAGTACAACTTGTTGTTGAAGTTGAGGAGATGCAGCAGCAGTCTCCTGTCCTCTATGCCTTTCGATGGGGCAAGCCAGGTTAGCTTGTTAAATTGCATGCAATTGAGGACCCCCACAGGGACCCTACAGACAGGCGCATTTTCGCACGAAAAACGACAGCACGGTGGAGGCACAGAGGGGCAACACAGAGGAGACCGTGAACAGCACACACACAGCACAGATGAGACAGGCACACAACAATGGACACAGAGGAACAGCTTCAAAGAGGCAGAGAGAGCGTACAGAGGAGACGAAGAAAGATAGGACAAAGAAGACAGGCAGCCAGCACAGAAGAGATGCTCCAAGCCAAATAAACTTTTCCTAAGAGGCAAAAAGGAGACAGCGCATGCAGGCAGCAGAAGCAGGTAGTGGGGGAGGCAGCATCACTGGCATGTAGCTAATCAAGAGGCAGATATCTCCTTAGGGATTAGGAGATAGACGATCTCTTTTAGTTCCAAGTCTCCCAACAGCTAAGTGTTTCATTCAAGAACTCTTTGTCTCTTGGTATCTTTAAATATGTTAAATATGATTCACAGTAGAGTTGAGTAAAATATTTACAGGTATGGAGGGAAGGCCGTTTGTAACGCATATCTTGAGGGAAAGTTCTAAGGAGCAGCTCTTTGTAGTCAGAGCGAAGGAGGCAGCTCAGCCTCTTATCTCTTCTGTTGGTTTGCAAAATATGGAACTTCTTGCATTCACATGTCTAGAGACAGCAGTTTGTAACTGACCATTTGTACAGACAGGCTGCAAGCAAGGTGCTTATATTCGTAGTGGCGACTGCTACCTATTGTCTCCGCCTCCTCCGTCTCCTATCTCCTTCCGGTAGTGCTGCTTTTCACAGGTGCTCCCTGGGCATGCACGTGGTCCTTCTGTGCATTTCTTCTGTCTGTCTCCGCCTTTGCAGCAACATGGGCGGACTACGACTATCTCCTGGAGGCCTACGAAGCTGGGGTGTATGTGCTGCACCTGCAGGAGCCGCTGCATTTCCCTGCACATGTGTCTCCTCGTTTGCATGCACAAGCCAGCAGTAGCACAGTGTCTCCTTTGCTCCCTCGCATCCGCAAGAGGGCCCCAGATGAAGATTTCTCCGCTTCACGTACACCTGGCTTCAGACGAGTCGATGGCGGCCAGGGATGCATGGCCCCGGGGGGCCCCTGGAGACAGGAAGACAACATGGCACTTGGGGGAGACCCTTTAACCCGTTCTTCTTCTGTCCCCCTTTACTACACCATCCAATTTGCACCGGATAGAGGGGCGATCACAGCAGAGCCCGTCAAAGCAAATAGTTATGTGCAACACATAATTTGCCTTGTCTTCGGAGGGCCTCCTCTGCTGCAGCTCTTCCCTCAAGCCAGCAACAGGTTACTTCAGATGCCGCTGCACCAAGAACCGTTGCTGCTGCCACAGGGAGACAATGCAGCACATTCCCACACCACAGGCATTAAGGAAGGCGTCTCCAAGGGAGACGCAGAGGACGGGATACCCGAAGAAATACAAGCAGAGGAGACAGTTGAGGAGGCCCTTGAGGTCAGCAGACAACGGCGATCGGGACTTGCATGCACACGGGTATCTGAGCTTCCTTGGGTGCAAGGAGAGGCCCACTCTTACGCTGGCTCCTCCAGCGCTAAGGGCAAGGGACAAGGACTCCCTTTGGCTTCCCCTGAGGGGCTTCTGTTACACTCGAAGCAGCACGATAAGCTAAACGCAGGCGGTACGGCAGAGCTGCGGAGGCGACAGGTGTCTCCTGTGTCTGCACGGGAGGACTGCAGTCTCCCATACTCGGACTTTGTATTTTACACCGATCCCCTGCTCTTCAGCAGCAAGCCCTTCCACGTCCCACAAACGCCGGAGACGTACACCAGGGCCCTGTTTCCAACTTGGAGAAGAGCCAACGCTGAGGCGCCCTTAAAGGCTCCCCACCAGACTGATGAAGACCCTCTTGAGGAGACACCACCTGCGAGCCCGAGCGGCAGCAGCGTGTACTGCAACAACAGGGACACTAGTAGAGGTAGCTGCACCAGCGGGAGAGGTGCTTTGTCTCTCGTTGAAGGAGACAATTCCGCCCGACAGCTGCGGCTCGCCCCATCTGTCACATTTGGCTGGCGGCAGCTTGTGCTTCACAGCGGTTCAGAGAGACCCCCGAAAGGAGACAGTCCCCCGTCCCTTCCTAACGAAGCCACCCTGATGGATTTGCTAGAGACAGGTCAAAGCCCGTGCGCGCTGCTACAGTTCAGAGGAATGGAAGGCTCAGAAGATCCCCATGCCGGGCCTCCCCCTGCTGCAAGCGTCTCTTCCGTGAGCTCCTGCTCCGCATTTCAAGGGGCCGCCCGTGAGGGTGTACTGACAGCTGAGGAGCTAGCCAGCCCGGCAGGAGTCTCGTGGGTGCTCCCAAGGACGTTGCTGCCCCTTGAAATGCAAAGGGCGTCAGGCGCTGTGGTGTATAGACTCCGTCTCCTACAGACGGTGCCCAGGGTCTTTTCGTCCCCTCCCCAGCAGCCCGCCCTACACGATCGAGACCTACAGCACCACCTCAAATTACCTAATTGCTGCCACGAAGGCAACCAGATGCAGCAGCAACAACGGGGGCAGGAGGAGCGGCAGGAAGGGCACCAACAGCATCATGAGCAGAAGAGGCAGGAAGAGAAGCAGCAGCTGGAGAAGCAGAAGGAAGAGCAGCAGCAGCAGAAAGGGCGACGGCTGGAAGAGCTGCAGCAGCAGACCCAGCAGCAGACCCAGCAGGGAACGTTGTGGGTTCTGGAGCAGGCTTTGGAAGTCCACGAGCCAGGGTTTGGTGAGTGGCGTCTGGGGATGCGGCGGCTAAGTAGCGGGTTCCTACGTGGAAACCCCTCCAAGGAGGGGGCCCCTTCGACTTCAGACGTCGTGACGATCTTTGCCTTGCAGCGGTCCTGTAAGTCTGTCCTTACAGAGGCCTCCTCGAGGTGTCTGCTTCAGCTTTCTTCCCCTCCGTGTGCACTACGGAGACACAATATCCATTCCGGGGGATTCCTCTCTAAGCTTCTATACAAAGCGAAGGGAGGCGAAACAGACCCGTCTTCTGAAGCTGTCGCTGTGCCCGGCTCTGAGTTTCTACAAGGAAGCCAGACAGACAAGGCTGAAATCGAGGCGGGCACATCAACAGCAGCAACAACAACAGCAGCAGCGCCACCAACAACAACCACAGCACCAACAGCAAAAACAACAACAAAAACAACAATAACAGCAGTAGAAGAAGCAGACCAGCTTCCGATTCCCGAGCAAAGTATCCGCAAACCGGACGGAGACTGCGTGTGGTGCAACACCGCCATCTTACCTTTTACATCATCTTCATTCTTTCGTCCCAATCTGTTGCAGGTTTCCACTACAGTCGGGGCCCCCTCTCTGATACAGCCTGGCCCTTCCTCCTCTTCTCCAACGAGGCCAACTGCAGCAGAAGCCCGCCGACTAGGTGCTGCTGCGCAGGAGACACCCCTAAGGGAGTCTAAAGACGATGCCGCTACTCCCCAATGGCGACCTGTTGGGCCACCGTCCTTCACCGCCCTCTCTCTAACCCCCCACACAGCCTCCGGAGGGCGTCACCTCTCTGTCAACGTTGATATGTCTCCTTTTGTCTTCTCCAAGAACAGGCGTTGCGCCCCTCTCCTGAGCGCGATGCACCCACAAGCACACGACGACGGACAGGCCAAGGAAGAGGAGCAATACAAGCAGCTACTGCTGTTTCGAAGCAGGCCCCTGTACTTTTACTCTCTCGCTCTTGTCGTAACCAGGGACGCAGTCACTCCTCAACCCAAGCTCTGGTGGGTGGGGCTAAAGAGAGGGCTGGCTGCTGCTGCCACAAACAAGGCCAACCAAAGGACCCCGAAAAGACACGCCCTTTTGCGACTCCCTATATTCTGCGAGGCGGAGACAGAAGACGATGACGACCAGTTATTTGGGGGACTTTCAGGGGGCCCTCTGTTCCAGAAGACGGCGGGAAAAACAAGGGCAGCCTCTCTAGGCGGCCACCCGTGGAGAGTTGAGGCCCAGCTGCTGCCTCCCGACTTCAATTTCCTGCCGACAACCTACCTGCTGCAGTGGCAGCTGCTGGAGACAGAGGAGACGCCGGATGCTGCCTTATTCTCTGCAGAAGCAGAGACACCAACGACATACATGGAGGAAATTGTACCGGACGTATCTGACGCTGACCTCAGGCTACACCTGCGTGCCTCGTCAGACGTGACCCGTCTCTGCAGTGAGGTACGAGTGCCTGTGTCTTGCCGCTGTTGCTGCCGTTGATACTGCTGTTTCTTTCACCGAAAAAGCCGCCCAACCCCACCGCTTCCAGCCCTGTCCCTATGTCGCCATTCCCTTGAGCGTCTCGATATAACAGCATTAGGTGTATATATATGCATATATTCCACATATATATTAACTTGCGCATGCGTGTCTCAGCCTTGTCCTGAGTTTGGTTCCTGTGCGATCACGGACCGCGTTGATGGGTTTGCTGTGTTGGGTTGTCGCTGTGCATACGGCTTCGGTGGGGCGACATGCGGGGCTGAGGTCATGAGCCCTTGGCTGCGAACGCTTGCGCAAGCTCTGCTTGTCTTGTCTAATTTGGCCATGCTGCCCAGTGCGCTTCTCTGCCTAAGACTCGCCGTCCGACACCTTAACCTGCCTGGGAACCCCAACGCATGCGCTCGCTGCAAAGCCAAACGCCTGCACGACATGGACATGCACGCGAATGCAGACGGCCCCAGCCACGCACACTGTCTCCTCTACGCACTCAGGGCTGCAGCCTATCTTAACGCATGTACGCTCTACTCATCCCTCACAGAACCTACAACTGTGCATGCTCACGGCGCCTAGCAGCACTAACAGCAACACCAGCAGCGCCAAAGCGAGCAGCACCAGCAGGGATGCCTGCAGTGTGGCGGAATAAGGAAAGCAAACGGTTGTCTCTTGTGTGTGAACTTGATTGTGGCGAGTTACGTGTCGCCGTCTTTTTGTTTGTGCTGGCTTTGTTTGTTTATTTAGCTATTTGCCTCTGCACCTGGTGTCATTGTGTTTGTATTGTGAGAATTTGTACTCTATTTTTTGTTTGGATTTACGCTGTGTAGGGTCCCATATCGTTGGTGCCATTAATGCATTTCGATGTACCTTATTCCTTTCCTCTGTTAAATTCTGCTGTCAGTGTTCCTGCTGTCTGTGCTGCCGTTGACAGTGCAGGGTTGTGTTTTTATTTCTATTATTCTTTTATTGGCACAACTACTTTATGTAGGATGTATTATCCGCGCTTGCGCGTCTTGCTATAAACTTTTTGGTTGTTTATTCCTAGTGTGGGTTTTTAGTGTATGCTCTTTTGTTCGACCCATTTCGATTTTAAGATTCTTATTTCTGGTATGCATTTTGTTAGTGTATGCTTGTTGCCGTCTTAGGGTCTCCTTCGTAAAAGTCACTTATGCATCATGGTTCGATACAGCGTATGTTATTAGTGTGCGGTGCTTCTGTAGTGTATGTTGTAGGCGTTTGCTGTGGACGGGGCATATTTCTGTTGTTATTGTGTGTTGTGTGTCATCGTGCTGCTGCAGTCCTGTGGTCGTCTCTTTACCACTCTTGCGTTGATGGGTTGGCCCGGCTTCCTCTGGGGGTGCCGTTGCTGCAGCGATTGGATTATCTGTCTTCTTACTTCGCGTTGGTTGTAACTGCAGTCGCGTTTTCTGCTGTGGGTTCTGCTGCAGTGGAGTTAGTGGGACTGAGTGTGCTGCTGATGCTACTGACTTGCAGAGTCTTGCCAGAGACATTTGAGCCCCTCGACGTCGCCTGCTTTGTCTGCGTGTGCGTGGCGCTGCCTCTAGTCAGCCTCGCATTGAAGGCGAGTCTGCTGTGGAATAGACAGAAAGCTGTGCAGACACTGCAGCTGCAGCTGCAAGAGGACTTGCAGCACTGGCAACCACAAGACCTAAAGTGGCTCGACAGCCCATCGGGTGGGGGGCCCAAAGAAAAGGAGATAGTCCCTAGTGCCTCGGAAGAACTCCATGCAGAGCAGCAGCAGCAGCACTGCGAGCTACAGCAGCTGCTTACACACAAAATGACAGAGGCCAGAGAGAAAATATGTCTCCAATCTTTGGGGCAAGCAGTGGCACTTCTTGAGGTGGCTGGGAGGTGCCGCATCGAGCTGTGCTGCAGCTGCTGCTGCTGCAGTACTTGCAGCAGCAAGCGTCCATACAACTACACGCAGGCTGCCCTCTGTTGCTTAAAATCAGCCAGCACCGCTTTTCTGCAGCATCCTGGTTCCTCCGAATCCGACATCCAGAGAACCAACTCTAACCTCAAGACAGTAGACAAAAACCCCGCAAGCTGGCTTACCTGTCTCGCCCTCGTCCTTACAGACACGGCCCCCAGGCTCGAGTTCCTTGCCCTCGGAATACTCTTGGCTACACTTGGTCAGCCAACTAAACTAATCCAAATAAACCAAAGAAAATCATCAACTAAACATAAATACGTACACAAAAAACACAGGCACAAACAAACAGACAGAGGTGCATCCGCAAAGACATGAACACCAAAAAACAGAGGTAGCCCAGTGTCAGACGGATATAGATAGTCCGGCGGACAGAGAGTGAGAAAGACAAACACACCGACAGGCATACGTAGAGACAGCGAGTGAGATGGACACGGAGTGCCAAGGAGAGTGAAAGAGCGCGATGGACATAAGTGTACTATTATGCATAACCGTCGAGTGTATGAACACGGTAAAACAGTGTAGTCGTGGCCTGCAAACAGCACGATATTTTTTTTAAGAAGCGCACCAGGGTCCATCTCGGTTGCCAGACTCTTCCGCCTTTGCCTCTTGCCGTTTTATTGTGTGAACTGCACTACGCATATCTGTTTCTGTTCGTGTCTCAGTCCCTCTAGGTCTGCCCAATATATATATCTGTGCATGTGTGTATCTGTATCTGCATGCATGGCTGCCTCGACGCCTGTCCCTCTGCCGTGTGTGTGTGTGTGTGTGTGTGTGTGTGTCTGTGTGTGTGTGTATGTGTATGTGTATGTGTGTGTCTGTGTGTGTGTGTCTGTGTGTGTCTGTGTGTGTCTGTGTTTGTCTGTGGGACATATGCGTTGCTTACAGGTGCTGGATGCTTCAGCGTGGGCGAGCTCAGTGCACATTACTGGTTGCTGCACTCGTGTTGGCACGTATCAATTCAACTGTCAACGTGCTGCATTCTTCTGTCTCTGCTGAGCCACCCGCTGCTCGCCCATCTGCGCGACCCCCCAACCCCCTCCTCAGCCTTCGAGTGCAGCACTCCAGCTCGTTCTCTGAGTGAAGCTGTGGTCTCAGGAGACCACCACCTGCATGGTGGATCGGTTCAAACAGCAGACACCAGCAATGCACACAGCCCGCTAGCAGAGGGCTTCTGGAGGGTCCTCAACCACAGCCAGATGCACCTCCTGGCCCTGCAAGCTCAGGCACACACACCCTACCCTCACCCCATACAGACGCCAAGGCAGACAGGGCCAGAACAAGGTACAGAAACAGCATCTATGCAGCAGCTGCACCGAGAAGGAGACACCAGAGAAGTCTCCCTCTACCCTCAAGCAGGATTGGAGTCCCTCCTGGGGGTTTTGGCTCCCCACGCCAACGCCCAGCAGCTCCTACAGACCTTCACACGGCTGCTGGTCCTGCAATACAGCGCGCACAAGAGACACTGCAGGGAAGAGAGCAACAACACGAAAGGTCAAAGAGGTATAGAGGAGCACACACAGCCCTCCCCCACCTACGGCGACGAGGATATCGTAAGGGTAGGAACAGCATCCGCCCTCTCCCCACAGACGGCATCCCCACAAACTGCCCAGTTGACCAGCCCCACAAGTTCTGTAGGCTCTGCAAGCTCTGCAGGTTCTGCGTGCGGCAGCGAGTGGACAGAGTCTGGCTGCCTCTGGTGCATAGCACGAAGGGTATTGACAGAGGAGAACCTCCTGAAACTGTACTACGAACGGGTCAAGTGGACCTGCCGCTTGCGGCTCAGGCCCACTTTCAGCTGCCTGCTGTTCCCCCGTTGGGTGTGGCAACCTACGGAGACAGACAGGAGAAACAATCAGAGACACTTGCCTATCCCCCACACAGACGTCCTCTTGTACTCCTAAGAAGCAGGCAGCTCCGGGTGCTGTATCCCTGACAGCACAAACTCAATAGCATCTCTACACAGCTGGCTCGCTTCTTGGCATATCCGCTTTAACATCATTTACACCTGCTGCTTCCGATCCTGTCTTCGAGTCTGTCTTCACGTGGCTCTGCAAGCTCATTGGCTGCTGCTACAGCAGAAGGAGCAGGGGATTTAAGGCGGATCCCCAGAGGTGGCCTTTGAAACTCGGTGTGAAACTCGGTTTATGTCACTGTGTCCCCTTTGATAGCTGGGACGCCCAAACTCAAGGCTCAACTGAGGTGCAGATGATTTGAAAGGGAGCAGACGCGCCCGTAGTCACCGTAAGAAGAGGCATCGCCCACGGCAGAGGTGTCTTGCGCGCCTCTCAACGATAGGCGACCTGGCCCTTTCCCTGTTGGGCCTGCGATTCCTACATAAAGTCTACACTGGATACTGCAGGGGCAGAGTTTGAGAACGAAGACAACCAGCGGAGGCAGAAACCTCTTGAAACCAAGGAGCTCCCAGCGAGTTGGTATCTATCCACCGCTTTGCAAATAGGCACAGGCCTTCGAGGTCTAGTTTTCTGCTAATGAGCACGTTAGATACTGCAGCAGAACTGTTTGTTTTGCGATACAGGCAGCTGCAAGGAGGGTACTGCTGTGGGTCCCTTCAGCAGGGGGGCTCCTCTTGTCAACCAATAAACGGGCTCCATTCAGCAGCAGCAGCACATAGCTTCACTTAATTGCTGTCTCTGCTTGCAGACCCAAAAGCCAGCAGATGTCTTAAGGGCGGGACACAAAAATTCACCCTAGGGACTACGGCTGCTCACTACAACTGCGTAATCGTAATTTGCCATTCTTGTGCGAATAGACTAAGAGGGGGCAAGCAGACAGTTTGAAACAGACAAAAATACATGGGAACCCGATTATACAGCGGGACTATGAGGAAGGATATACAGCCAAACGCCCTGATTGTAGAAAGGCTCAGATGTTTTGTTGGGCGGTGCTGGAGTGCATTAAGAAGCTCCTGTGTCCCCTCTCCTCTAGGGCTTCTTCTGGTGCTGCTGCTGTGAACGGTGTCTTCTTGCGCAGACACCCTGCAGTGTCTGCGAAGAGGGCACTGAGGAGAGATTGCCTTGCTTATGTGGGAGCAACAAATAGCCCAATTGCATGGGTCTCTCCGGCAATGCATGTTTACATGCAGCCAGCCAGCCCATTCTGCTGCTGGCTGTGGAGTCAGCTGCTTGAACAGCACCAGGGGGGGAGAAAGTGTTGGCAGTTTCCCCCTGTCTCGCTTTGTCCAAAAGGACCTCTACGAACACCGTTGTGACTTTAAGTGCAGCAAGGCGAGGAGCCGGCGGTTATTGTTCTTTTTGCTGCTGAGTCCCTTCTTGTGAGGTAACTGCAGCCTGCACGTCCGAGGTGGCATTGGAGGAAGTGCCACCGGCCCGCATGCAGCTTCTTGTGCGTTTATTGAGGCTGCTGCTTGTGGTAAACAGCTGCCACCGCGGAACCAACAAACGGCGTAAACAACACTAGAGGTACGATTTTCTACTTGGTACGTATATGTTCTGTATACTACGTCTCTATGCGGTGTTCCAGAAGCTGCCACTGCTGCCCTAGAGAGGGCTGTACAGTCGCGAACTTAGGCGGGTCCCCGCCCTTAGCTTCGAACGGCCATTGCTGGGCTGGCAGGGAACCACAGGGACCCCTACCCTACTCTGCGGGGCCTTCCTGCTGCTTGCAGAATGCGAAGGCGCTGCGCTGGCTGCTCGCATCCGCTGTCTTTGCCCTCCGCTCCGAAGGACTCCAGAGGCGAGAGCAGCAGGAGACAGAGAACACGCCGCTGCCACATACAATCTTGTCGCAGTCGCTGCTGCTGCTTTTGCTCTCGCTGCCGCAGCTGCTGTCTCTGCTGCACCTCCCTTGGAGGCTTTCGCACCGCTGGAATGCTGCGACAAGAGCCTCCTAGAGCTGGGAATAACAGCCACAGTAATTGGGTCTCCGTGGTGGCGCTGCGACGGGCCCCTGGAGGGCCCAGCAGGCCCGGCTTTCCGGCTCGCGAGGGACGGACTGGTGCTACAAGGGCGGAGACGGCATGAGGGAAGCTTGGAGGGAGGGCGGCGGGCGCAGCTGCAGCTGCAACAGCTGCTGTTGTTGCTGTTTATGTGGGGAAGGTCTTTAGGCACTGCTGGGTTAACAGGTACCGAAGGTATGGTGGGGCGGCACCTGGATTGATGCGCCTTTTTTCCTTCGGTGGGGGAGGAATTATTGCATTTGGTCTTTCCAGGAGGCATAAAAGTCTGTGGCTGCTTCACCTGTGTCCGCAGCTCCTTCTGGCTCAGGCTATTGTGGGGGCAGACCTCGAGGGACACTGCACGCCCTGACTCCTTTTGTTTTTTTTTGAGGTATCGGAATTCCTCTTCCTGAAGCAAAAATGAGACAGGCGGACACACGAACCAATGAAGAAGCAGACAGCCTTTCATGTCTTCAGACGCCGGCACAACAATGGGATACTACAGGGGAAGCAGTCCATCTGCCGCGCGTGCTGCTGATTCTGCTTCTGCGCCAAAGCAGACCCCCAGAGATCGTCACTAGATGTAGCTCCTTATACTGCGTGCGCCTGCAGGCGTATCCTAGCGGTAGCAACAGAAGAAGACTGTTGGGGTGTGTCGCTGACCTCAAAGCTGCGAATGAAGTCCATTGCTGTGTACTCTCTGCCGTCAAAGGAGACCCATAGCTCCCCTGAAGGGCTGAGACGCATAGCAACTGCCAGGTGCCCGTACAGATAAACGCCGCTGCAGATGCGCGTAAACAGAACTTTGTTGATTCTGAGGCAGAGTCAGAGACAGGCGGCATTAAGCAAACGACACCGCTTCGCTCCACCTAGGAGAGACAGAGATCCCCTCAATTCTGAAATTAAAGCAGCCCCCTTTCTAATCGCTCTTCCGTCAGGTTTAAGAGAATGGGGAACGAATGAGACAGATACAAAGAGACAACAACACACACGGAGAATGCCACGAAAAGTCAAAGAGGCAGCGGCACCAACAGACAGGCAGAAACAGGGAAAGATCGACCAACATACTGAACCGGCAAAGAGAAAATCGGGAGTACACATTAAAAGGAAGAGATGACACGGAAGGACAAAGAGCAAGACACATGAGAGCCTCCACAACCAAAACACAAAACAGCAGGAGACATTCCATGAAGCGACTGGGCCTCACTCGGTGACTTCTCACCTCGCGTTGCTCAGAGCAGCCACGGCACTGTCGACAGCGTCGTCCCTTCGGTGTTCATAACCTGTGGCGGGCCCCACAGTAAAGCGCATTACCGGGCCGATGCCTCGAAGGGGGGCGGATGCATCTCCTGCGAGAGCTGCACCCTTTCCTGCAGATGCGTATTCAGCCGACCGCTGCCGAGGGGCCTCCGCCTTCAACGCGGACCGTGAGACAGGCAAGGAGATCTCCGCATCCTTCGCCGTCTCCTCTGTCTCTACCGCCTGCTCGACTGACTCCGAAGATGGTGTAGAATCCCTGCATGCACACAAGATGGTAAATGATTCACTGAGGGACCCGAAAGAACACGGACACTGCAGCTCCAATAAGGAAGCAGTGCAGTGCAAGCAGTGCAGTGCTCAAATTAGACACTAAAACACGGACAAGGAGGCAACACAGCTCAAATAAGGATACGCTACAGGGTCTACTGCAAGGGGAAGACCATCGGGAAAGAGGCAAATGCCTTACTGGAGACAGTCTTTTGGAGAAGCAGGTGTCTCCTCTTCAGAGGGCTCCGCGAGGCCTTCAATGCTGCGTTGACTCGCCGGAGACTGGGGAGTCTGTTGAAAGGGACAGAGGACACACACAAGACGACAAGATTTTTCCCTGCTGCTCTTGCATTTTGGCTATGGCAAAGGATGCAGCATGTGGGGGCAAAACCTGGTAGCGCTGCATGCCAGGAGTTTGTGCGCTGCCTATACGGAAGTCCCTCGAGGGCCGCCGTGTTTGTTACCACTTGGGTAGAGGCCGAATCTCTGCAGCAAAGGCAGCGCATGCAAAGCAAACCTCCACGAATAAAGGACAACACATCGGACAGGCCTATGGGCTTGATGTATGCTCCGCTCTAGCGGTGGTTCGGGGACGTAGCGCAACGCCTCTGGGGGACCTTGCGGAAGAGCCCCTTGGGGTGAGCATACCCCTAGAGACAGTTTGGGGACAGTATTCTGTGTCACAGCGGGGCAAACTCACTGCCGTTTTTCTGTCGACAGGGGCTTCATCAGAGTCGAATTTGCATCCGTCTGGGTTGTACGATCTTCCACTGGAGGCGGGAGACACCTCGGCTCAGGTGGGCATTGCTGAATTTGCCCCTGGCACTGCAAAAAAGTATGCAGAACGCCAAGGGCCTTCCGGCACATCGCCACCTCGCACTGCAACAAAGCAACAGCGGCAGCAGAAGCAGCAGTGGAGACGCAAAGAAGTAAGAGGTGTTCCCCCTGCATATGAGCTCTAGAGGGGGAAAGGGAGTTGTTTTATCTTGTATTTCGTCTCTACTCAGCCGGCGCTAGCCTGCAGAATGCAATTACCTCCAATGCTGACACTTGGTCCTCTCTGTTGACAAGCTTCCTACGCAGGTCTTTGATTTCAGTGCTCTGTTTTTCTGTTTGAGAGCGCAGCTGCGACGGAAAAGGAACATCCACAGCCCCACACTAACGCAGCACGCGTAGAATGTGTCTGCGACATTCTACTGAGCTCATCAACTCCACAGCGGCCACGCAGAATACAGCACCCAAGACTCATGCAGCAGCAGGAGAAGCAGCAGAGTCAACACCAGCAGGCGCACCTGCTGCAGAAGCAATTTTTCTGCCGCTTCGGGTCCGTGCGCCTCGGCGAGCCGGTGGAAGTTCATCAATGTGGAGGCCTATATCAAAGCAAGAGCAACAGCAGTAACGGCAGCAACTTAGTTCTGGCACGTGAAGGCCTTACTATAACTTGCAGTAACTGTCGCTTTGTACAACACCCTGCTAAACCAATCAGCGTCGACTCACTTCTGCCTGTAACTGTTCGTTTACTGCTGCCAGCGATGCAATGTGTGCCCTCAGCTTCATTTCTGCCACATGTTTGCGCTTGAGGGCCTCTTGCAGGTGCTGCAAAACAACGTCGACACAAACGAAGGCCTGTAAGAGACAGGCGAGGGGACGCGTGCAGGCTGCAGCAGAGACAACGGCACACATCTAAAACGAGGTATCGAGGGAGGAACAAACGCTATGGAGTCGAACTTGCCTCTCTCTCCCCTCCTAGCATTTGCAGCTGTTGTAACAGCTGCTGCTGCTGCTGCTGCTGCTGCTTGACTGTCTCTCCTATCTCCTGACTACCCATCTCAGAAAGGGGACCTAAGGGAACAATATCAGCGATCGGTGCCGGAGTGTTGGATTGGGTAAGGAACTTCTTGCCAAGCTCCTGCAAATGCATTTCTCTGTAGAGACATCCCACAAAGTTGTGTGTGGCCTGCAGAGTAGAACAGAAAGATGAAGCAACCGCCTGCTTTGCTTTTGAAAGAGAATAGAAGAGTCCCGCACGCCCTTTCAAGGACGACACTGCGCTGCCGCTGTTGTTGCTGTTTGCAGCACCCCGAACTATTGCAACTAAACACCTAGTCTCAGTAGCAACAGCAGGAGGTGACACACCTGTTTCTCCGCTTCAGCAAGCCGCGCCTGCAACTCGAACAGGTAGGCCTGTAGGGCCCTTCTGCCTTCAGGTGTCTCCTGCCAGATATCTTCGCCACTCTCTTCGGCAGACGTCTTCGAAGCCGGAAGACAACAGAGACCCTCAGCAGCAGCTGAATGTGGCTGGATCTGTGGAGAAATAGTAGATGTTCTGAATTGTCTCTCCACGTCAGGAGCAGCAGTAGCTGCTGCTACTCCTGAGTGAGGATATTCATTATTTACGTTAGCAGCAGCAAGGCCCTCCTGAGAACCTTTTGCGCAGCTGCTGTTTCGCAGAGGACTCTGGGCCTCACGAGAGGGCTGAGTATACACCTGCAGTCTTCTTTCCCCTTGCCTTCTTCTGTCTCCTTTTCTCCTTCCTGCTATGCCGAGCATTTCCAAGGCAACTTCTGCATCAGAGAGTTTCTGCCTCGTGCTGGTGTTCCTGCCACTGTTACAAGGGGCTTCAACGGCCCCTTGCAAGCTACAGGAAGGATCCACTGCTGGTACGGCGGCTGCGGCAGCAGCAACGCCAGCAGCAGCATATGTTTCCTGTGCCTGTTGTGAGTTGTCTCTCCTGCTGCAATGCATCCCCACCCCAGCAACTTCAGCCACCTCAGCAGCTGCAGCTGCAGAGCCTCTCGAAGGAGAGCATTCAGAGAGCACAAGGCCGGCTATAGGACCTTGCTTCTGCTGCTGCTGCTGTAGGTACGGTTGTTGCTGCCACGAAGGAACAACTCCTCCATTTCTGGAGACACCTGAGTTCATCTTGATACCCAGAGGGACCGCATCCGCCCCCATGCTTTGATTGCTGCAGGATCTAAGGGAGGCACCCGAATAGTGTAGAGGTGTGTTGTCGGCACTGCTGTTGAGCTGCTGCTGGAGCAGCGTCTTCTGTTTTTGCTGGAGGGCGTTTACACGCTCCAGCTGCTCGCGCTGTTGCTGCAGCTGCAGTCGCCTCTGGTAGACTATCTCCTGCTGTTGCAGCTGCCTCTGGTGCTCTGCTGCTATTGCTGCTGCATCGCATGTGCAGGCAGACAGACTGCAGCAGCAGACCGGACACATGCGCAACCAGGAGGCACCGGCTGACGCTGCTCCTGCTGCTGGGATCGGTGCTGCTGCCCTTGTCCCTACCGTTGCTGCTGTTGCTGCATCAGATAAACCTGAAGTAAGCCTGCTCTGAGCATCGAAGGCTTTCAACCCCAGGCTACCGGCGGGGCCCCAGCTGGCAGGGGCACCCTGCTGGTGTGTCTGCTGAATTGGAGGGGCCCCCGCCATAGGCAATCGCTTTTAGACACTCCTAAGCTCCTTTTATTGCTCCCCACCAACATACAAATAGCTAAGCAGCAAATAAATGGCAAAAACACTCACAGGAGATCCCCCAGCAACCGCGAGGCCCAGTGGTCTGCTGCCTCGGCGGCCGGTGGCCTTGCTGCAGATGCTGCAGCGGCAGCACCCGCTTCGGCGGCCGATGGCCTTGCTGCCGATGCAACAAGAACTTCCCTTCAGAGTATGGGGCCTCCAGAATATTTAGAAGGAGACGAACAGCAGAAGGCTACAAAAGAGACCCGGGCCTGGCGGCAGCCGTGAAGGGACAGTGGGCAGGAGACAGGAGACAGGAGGCAAGGGACAAGAGACAGGGAACAAGAAGACAAAAAGACAATAACAATAGTTATAAATAAAACAAAACTTGATTTTAAATTAACGTTGGGGGAGAAGGGGACGCAATGAAACAACGGGCCCCCGGCAGCTCTTCAACAAGAATGCAACGTCGGCCGCCGCTGCTGCTGTTGCTGTTGCTGTTGCGGCGGCTGCCGCTGTTCCTGATGTTGCCTTTGTTGCGGCTGCTGCTCGCTCGTATTTATTATTCCCTTCGTCCAGGAAAGAGAAATACAGATGGGGACAATAATAATTAAAGAGACAAAAAGGTGTCCCGTTACACCTTTAGTCCTTCAGTCTTGGCAGTTAACCGCTCCGGCTGCACAGGTTCCATTGGCCTGCGATGCCCCCTTTGTGTCTCCTTGCCTTTTGCTCCTCCCCTTCTGTCGCCTTCTATCTCATATTTGTTCATTTATGATATTAGAGCTCCTTCCGCTTCATTCTGCCACCCTTTTCCCCCTCTTGTTCGCCCCGCTCCTCATGTATTTCCTCCTGTCCCCTCACGCCACATTTGCCTCTTTCAGTCTCCACCTGACTTTTTTGTCCCCTTCTATCCCATTTCTGGGTATTCTGTCTCCTTTTGTGTCCCTATTCTCCATGTGTCTCCTTCTGTTCCGCTTTCGCACATCCTATCCCTTCCCGTGCCAAACCCGCGAACTTCTGTTCCCTGTCTACTGCCACTTTCCGTCTCCTGTCCCCTTTTCCTTGCTTCTATATAGTGACTTTCAATAACTAAGATATACCGGCGTCTGCTGATAACTGCCTCCAAGCCGTCAGCCTATTATCTAAAAGACCTCCTAAACTCCAAGGTAGTCCACCAAGCCGACACAACCGTTGAACAGCTCCTAAACCCTAGCACAGCCCCAAATACCTAAAACCTAAGAGTTCAGAAATCCTAAACCCTAACCACCTAGGCATTCTCTGCTCCATGCATTAAGCCCATTAGTGGTCGGCTCTCTGAATTTTATGCAGGAAGCAGCTCCTAGATATTAAACCCTAAACTCTACCATAACTAAACCCTAAGCCCTCAGCCAGAAGTGGATTTAAGAGACCTTAAAACACCTGTGGGTGTGTCAGGCCGAAGAAGGACACAGCGGTAGCTGTAACTTCGGCTATCTACCATTTTCTAGCAATTATAGGAGTAATAAACAGCCGCAGATTGCTGGCGAGTGCTGTAACAACACACTACTGTTGCAGCAGCATCATACTCTTACTGCAGCTGCAGCTGCTGCTTAAGAGAATTTCCATGTTTAATGGGTTTCTCTCTAAGCAAGCGGGGAGACAATCCTGAGGAGCAGACGCTCATAAGGGAAGAAGGGGGCCGAGGCTTTGCTGATGAATCATATTAAAGCTGCTGCTCGAAAACAAAAACCAGCTGAAACGGCAGCAACCGCAGCTGCTGGCGGGGCTGCTGCGGCTATTGCTGCAGGTAGTGCTACAGTACAATTTAGAAATCAAGTCCTGCCTTCCTCGCTCCATCGGCGAGAGCAGCAACTCTTCCAGCAAATCTGCACGCGACAACAGAGACAGACAGTTTAGCGGCGGCACCGGAAGTAATGGACTTACGGGGACGGTAACAAACAGAGACAGATGCATGCATGCATGCGACTGCAACAGCAGCAGCAGAAGTTGCAGCATGGATACCTTCCGCACCTGTACTTCTTTCTGTCAAAATAGACTTTCCTTATCCCTGCACGGAGCCCCCGCTCTGCCACCAATGCCCCAACAGCTGCCGCTGCATGCAAAGTGCCCCCATGCTGCCTCGGCACAAGTCCTGCAGCAGCAGCAGCAGTAGGAGCAGCAGAAGAAGCACCGTAGCAGCAGATGCCGCTGTAAGGAGAAAAAGCCTTTGCAATTGCGCCGCCGTAGGCAACAGTAGCAGCAGCAGCAACATCGAAACGGCTGCAAGTGCAGCGGGGGACAACTCTACCACCATTAGCCGCGGAAGTGTCACTAGTCACTAGCAGCACTCGAAGCAGCAGCATCAACAGCAACAGCAGCAAGAACAGCAGCAAGGGTATGAGGGAAAACTCTATTGTACCCTTCTTTCTCTGTACAGTCTTGAGGGTTTCTTTTAGTTCTTTGTCTTGGGAGCTTGCAAAGGCAAAGGTACGCTGGCGAGAAGGATCAGTGATGCAGCTGTAAATATGATTGTTGCTAAGAGTCACTGTTAGACGCATGCGAGCAGCAAAGGCCCCACCATAGCCCTTGCCTGGTGCTGCACCTGCTGCTACGCCTCCTGCTGCACCTGCCGCTGCAGATGCTGCCTCGCCTGTTGCAGAACCGGGGCAATCGGAGGCAGCAGCTGCTGCTCCAGCTGCCACATCGCTGTCACAGCCCTCCTCCTCCATACTCCAAACGATGCCTGAGCCTTCGTCGGCAGCAGCATAAGTTCCATCAACAGTATCAGCAGCAGCAGCTTCTGCTGCTCTTAGGCGGCCTCTGCCATGACGCCACGAGCAGACAGGGACACCTGGAAGGCCCCCCCAAATAGTTGCAGAGGCTCCAGGTTGGGGCCCCCCGAGCGGGACGCCGCTAACAACGCGGCCGCGAAGTAGGAATGCTGTGCTGCCATCGAGCAGCAGCAACAGTACCAGCAGATCCACAAGCAGCAGCTGCTGCAGCTGCTGCACATGTTGCCTTCCGGGTAGGGGCTTCATGGCGTTCGCAGATCTGCCGAGACATTTCTATATATTGGGGCCCCTCAGGGGGCCCCAAGCACAGGCGTTGTAACTCGCTGGCGGGGAAACCCCAGCGAGTAAATGTTCGGGATTATAAGATAGCAACCAGATCTTGAAATAAATGAACAAAAACACACTACGGATAGGAAGCACTCATAGGAAGCGGATCCGCAGTTGTGTGACCCTGGGGCCCTTTGGGGCCCCCCAACACCACGCAGGGACCCAAAAGGTGTGTAGGAGGCATGCGTCAAGGAACATTCGTGTTTCCGTTTTCTATGAAGATAATATTTGCGTACGAACTGATTTCAGGTAGCGCCTCTACAACAGCAGCATCAGCGTCTGCAGCAGGGTGACAACGAACACGCTCTGAGCAGCCTGACTGACGTTGGTGCTAAAGTTGCTGCTGCAGTTGCTGCTGGGTCTGGATATACGGAGGCATCTGCAGCAGCTGCTGCAACAGCACAATTCCAAACAGCATATGCTATAGCAACAGCTGCAGGAACAACTGGAGGAACTTCTGCAGCAACCGCTGTTGGAACAACGGCAGCGACCTTGCCAGAGTAGCAGCAGCAGCCAATCAGGAAACTGCAGCAGGAACAGAAGAAATAAAGAAGGCTCCAGCAGGAACCCTAGCAAGGCATATACGTAGGTTGAGGCTTAGAGAGCAGCCCACAGGAAAGGCAGCCCCAGCAGAGGCAGCAGCCGAAGCAGCATGATCAACCTGGAGGCAGGGTACGCCCCCCCTTTGTCTTTAAAGGGAGAGGGAGACTCCGTTGTGTCTGGACAGCTGACGCATCATTCTACTGCCTCTGCAGTTGGCGCCCCTCACGGGGGGGCCCCTGCGGGTTCCCCTTCCACAGGGGGGGCTCTGTTGTCTCCTATAGGAGACTTGTTTCCGGGATCTGCTCATCCTGGAGTTTGCTTCTTCCACTTCTTTTTCAAGTGTCTCTCTCTATTGAGGTGAGGATGCCATTCTTGTTGATTTCTGTTCCTCGTTTGGGGTCTAAGCTTGTCTCTGCATGTTTCCTGTGTGCCTTGCCGCCGCTGTTTCCTCTATCTGCTGCATTCGCTGCCAACGCTTCTTCCATCGCATCCATCTGTATGCTTTCTGCGCCACTCCCTTGCGTTGTATCGCCACCTCAATATCCCTATCTTCGTGTCCCTGCGTCCTTCGGCAAAAGCCTCCTGTCCTCGTTTTTATATCAGTCTGTGTGTCTGTCTCCGTTTCTATTTCTCCTCATTGCCTCCCCCTGCCATTTTTGCCTGTACTTATATTTTGTATCGTTTTCGCTTCTCCTCCGGTGTGTGCTCCGTGCTTTTCCTTGTTTGTTGCGGCACCTGTATATCGCTTTATCTCTCTCCCACTCCACACTTCGTCATTGTTCCTTGTGCCTCTTCTTATCTTTTTTTCCTTCTTTCTGTCGTTTTCATTCGTCTCTCGATAACTCCCTGTCTGGCAGAAACACAGCTGAGGTCTTCTATCTCTTTCCCGTCTTAGTATTTGAGGTGTATGTGCACGTGTGTCTGTATCCTTGCGCTTTTCCTATTTGTTCCCTTTTCCCTCTCACTTGTGTCGAATTCTTGCTTATTTGTTGCTGCACATCTGTTGGTGCGCCTTTTCTGTCGCCCGTTGTTGCTGCCTCTTAGTTTGTGGCTGTCGATTTTTGTTTGTGATGTTTTGTTCTTCCTATCTGTCGTGTGCTCTCCGTTGGGTCTTGTTTGGTGTTTGTAGTTTGGTAGTTGGGTTAGTTTATTTGTAGTTTGCTATGTGACCTTTGTTAGTCGGTTATTGTTATTTGTCATTGGGTATTGGTTTCTTAGTGGGATTTGTTCCGATTTGTTGTATGCTGCTGGGAGTTATATAATTGGGACTATTTTAACTTCTTTTTTGGAGTTTTTTCGGATTTGTCGTTTGTTGGTTTTAGTTATTTTTTAGGTTCAACACTATTTGGATCTGCTGCTGGCGGTGGTGATTTTGCCATCTCCTTTGTCGTAACAACGGTCTTGCTCGCCCTAGACTTCTGGACAGTCAAAAATGTCTCCGGCAGGTATGCTTCCATGCTGCTGGTGCTTTGGCTGCTGAATTCGCCACTTATGCAGCTGATTGCGCTGCTGCTGCTGTTGTCTGTTTTTGGATTTCTTCCGTCGGCGAGCTCTTTGTGCCGCCGCTGTTGCTGTTGTTCTGGTGCCAGCGCCCTTGCCTTCAGGCTGCTGGCAGACTGCAACAGGAACAAGCAGCAAACAGCAACAGTAGCCGCAGCAGCGACAGCAACAGCTCATAGGCTGTTGCCACTGCTTCGTGGCGCTCTGCCGGTTTTTCCTGCCGTTATCGCAGCAGTAACAGGAACAGCAGCACCAGGAGCAACAGGGATAGCACAGCACCTGCAACGGTAACACCAGCAGTAGCAGCATGCGGAAGTATCGGAAATGGCGTGTTTTCTGTTGCCGTTCGTTCTGTATTTGTGTCTATAGGAAGCTCGTTGGCCTCTGCTGGCAGCACCGTGTTGCAGAAGACGGGAGCGGTGAATGGACCTTCCAAAAGGCGCCCGTACGCCCTCAACCAGCTGCTACTGCTGTTGCTGTTGCGGCCTGCGTTAAAGGGTGAATGAGGACAACAGGAGAGACAGCAGAACACGGGCTCGGCAATACGCAAAGCAGGGAGAACCACTGGTGCGACGTACCCACGAAACGTGTTGTCCAGGCTGTCTCGTCTACTGCTGCTGTTTGTGTTGATTGCAGGCAGGCAGGCAGATTTCCGCTATTGATTATCGCATATTTTGGGGGGGAGTTCTTGGGTGGGCTGTTTTGTGGTTTGCCCTCTTCATCAACTCCTTTGTATCTCTAGACCTGCTTTGGGTGAGGCGTTAGAGACACTCCTTTGTTTGTTTCCTTTTTTGCTGCCCTCGAAACTCTGTCTCCTCTCATCTGGCTCCTCCTTTTTCTGTCTCATGCAACCTTGTGAGTGCATCTCTTTCCGTCTTTGTGCTCCCGTGGCATTCACAAAGCTGTGACTCCTCGTGGCCGGAGATGCTCCTGTATGCTGTGACTAGCCTCTCCTCCTGATTGTGTCTCGTGTCGTCTCCTCCATTTCCCTCTTTGTCTTTTCCACCTGCTCCTGCTGGTTGTATGGCGAGTGTCTGTCCTCTGGCAGCTATTCTGTCAGTATAGTAAAGCGATAGCTGAATCATGCCAGCTTCAGCTGCTGCTTCCGCGTCTGTTAAGGTTCAAGATGATGATGTGTTTTTCTTCTGCAGTCGCTGATAGCAATTGTGGGCTTAGCACTTTCCGGCACTAACTTTGTCGCCTTCTACAAATGCGCTCGATGTATGTCCCCTCCGCTGCTTCTTCTGCGGTTGCTGTGTCTCCCACTGAGAGAGCCTTGAGAGCTTACGGGTAATCAAGGCTTCTCGGGATTATCGCACATGCTGTTATCTCCCCCTGCTGCTAGTTTTGCTGCTATTCTTGCCGCCAAGTCTACGAATGTGCTAACCTTTGCTGTTGGTGGTTATTGTGTCTGTACAGCCCAATCCCCGACGGAGGCCGCCCTGTCGAGCTGGGGCGCTGCTACGTGGAGGCACGCTGTCATGTCTCGTTTGGGTCTGAGCTAGGTCGGCTCCAGGCCTACAGCTACCTAGTTGTATCCTGTCTCCCTCAGTCGTGTTGCAGCAGCACAGCCTCGGTGTCCCGCGCATTCACCGAAGCGGGGTCTTTTTGGAGAAATCTGGGGAGTTGATATAGGAACACCGGGTGCCCAGCTGTGCAGTTCCTCTCTGGTC
Organism: Eimeria maxima; assembly: GCF_000499605.1. NCBI lineage: Eukaryota > Apicomplexa > Conoidasida > Eucoccidiorida > Eimeriidae > Eimeria > Eimeria maxima. Next base: position 711 of record NW_013565968.1, on the reverse strand, counting down.
ATCGAGCTGCGTAGCTCACCAGTTGGCTAGTGGGTGCCCCTATACAGCCCCCGAGCTAACTGGCTATCTGCCTTCGCAGCATGCCTCCTTCGTAGCTTTCTGGCAAGTTATTTGTGCCGCTAGCAAGCCAGCTAGCTGATTATAGGCCTGGCTAGCTAGAGCTATCCAGGCAGAAGTTGCGGGGAGTCTTCCTGGCCGCTGCTGTCGACAGAAGCGCTGCTGTGTGCTACCAGACTCCTACAGCAGTTTTCTGGAGGGAAGGGGCTAGCTACTAGGACTCTGGCTATTCTCAAACCAGACGGTCCTCCAACCATTGCTCCCTGCTCCCAGAGGAGCATCCAAACACCCAGTTGCTAGCTAGCTGCAGGCAGCTCTGTCTAGGTAGACAGTACGGCCAGCAACGAGTTGCACCGTGTAGTCCCTGAACCACAGATCCCTCCTTCAGAAACCCGCAAAAGTGAACGTACACCGAAGAGAGAAGGCACGGAACAAACATCCAGAAGGATGTGAGGTGTTGCTCACGTGGCCCTTACCTCTGAAGCAGAAATCTTATACACCCTGAACCCTTGAAGGCATACTAATGTCACAGTGATGGGCCACTTAGTGATGCACGCGAATAGCAAGACACAAACAAACTGACAGAAAATATGTGCATGCAAATGCGCACATACATACAAACAAAACGGGCATGCATTGATGCAACATTCAGAA
>NW_013565967.1:0-1424 GCF_000499605.1 Eimeria maxima | reverse complement strand
ATTGGCTCTGGTGCGTTTCAGGCTGCCTGACGGTTGGGGCGCGTATGAAAGCGCATACATCCGCAGCAGTATTCTGGCTCGAGACTGGAGATGTGGGATCTTCCGCCTCTCATGGTTACTAAGAGTTCGAAACGAATCGCTGCAAGTGTCTTTTGACGACGTCCAGGATGCTTTTCGTATACTTCATCACATATGCACAGAATCACGTCAGCCAGTAGATGCTAAAGACACTTTGCTAGTCACACAATTTGTGCGTGATGGTAGCTCGTCTGCGGAGGAGGAGTACAAGTTGTGCAGAGCGTGCGAGCGCCTCAACGGCCGCGGACCGAGAAATTCTTTTATGTTGTAGCGATAGCGTGCTGACGTACTCAGAGAGTATGCCTTGGAGGGTAAATTCACTTACAGGTCACTTAAGGATATCGCTGTGGTTCTGGCTATTTTATGGCAGGCATCCGTACTTGCGAGCATGCATATAGATGCATTGGGTTGTAGTGTAGGAGGTGGGGGCTGGACGTGCGCGGGGCTGCCGTGCGGGAAGTCCTCTTTCCTTGCGATTGCCTGCTGGTGTATCTGAGCAGCAAGCACATCACGATGTGCCATGCTCGCGGAGCTCGAGGATTGCATCGCCTACATGCGTTTGCAAGGAGTTTGGAGAAAACTATGCATATGCATTCCTGAGCACGATAAAGAATAGTGCTACGTTGGGTCTTATACGAAAACAGGCATCAGTGTACATGCCAAATTAACTACCTGTCTGAGATTGAATAGTAAAAAAGTAGACGCACTTGTAGGCTTGATCGTTCTTTTCGATATATGCTGGAGGCTCCGGTTCTGGAGTTTGTGTTTTTAAGACACCATCAGACGTCAACACGATATAGATGGATTTGTGACAATATTTATGCAACACAATATATGTCACCTGGAAACGACTACCTGATGAGTTGTATCACACGCGTTGCGGCATTGGCTACAGAACCGGCAATGTTTGTTTTTCTGTGAAAAGCAGGCGTAGCATGGCGCTTTCCGCGACACGAGATGGTGTCCAACAGGACTGCAAATGCGCGTGCCGGCTGCGCAGACGGAGACAGATATGTCGGTTACACTCCTTCCAGCTACACATGTCGTTGGAGGGTATTCGTAGACCCTGCCCATCGTTTACGAAGGCGGGCATGTTACAGGGGCCTTGGGCGCCTGCTACATATACGATTTGCGTTGTTCTCCGCAACCAGGGCAAAGGACAATCGACGCTATATCCAGCAATAAAATTCGTCCTCCGAACGCGGAAACGCATGCCAGGTTTCTTGGCTTGTACCTTTGACGACACGTAGAAGGTTGTTCTTGTTTGAGCATGATTTCCTGTAGTTCCTGCTGGTTCCCGCTTCGGTGGATGCTCGTGCCGCTTGCCATGCAGTCGCGACACTTAC
>NW_013565966.1:0-1577 GCF_000499605.1 Eimeria maxima | reverse complement strand
TATATATATATAATGTGTTTGTCTTGTTGCGTGTATAGATGATGAAGAAGACGAAAGAATACAACAACTACTTAAGGAAATAAAAGGTACGCCTTTTCTTTTTTTTTTTTTTCTTTATTTCTTTTCTTTATTAATATAATTAAATTAATTATATTTATAAATAAATATTAATTAATATATATATATGTATATTTGTATAAACTAATATGCAAGTTTATTCTTATTATATTTATGCCTATTATTATATTACGCTGTTGTTGTATTGAAGTATAAATATTAATTAATTAATTAATTAATTAATTAATTATCTATTATTTATTTATTATTTATTTTATTTATTTTGTTTGTTTATGTACTATAGGTCCTAATAAGGAAGATATACCTATAGCTGTATTAGCTCATGACCTGCAGGTACACCTGAATATAATTAAATAATAAAAAAGAGTAGCTAATAAATAAATAAAAATAAATTAAACAAATTAAATAAATAAATTAAATAAATTAAATAAATAAATAATTAAAATAGTTAATAAATTAAAAGTTATTGCTATATACCCCCAATAACATCGCTATTTATATATATGCAGACACCAATAGAGGAGCTGCCTATACACCCCAATATAAATAGCAATGTTAATAAACTGTACAAGGGGGGGGAAGGGGGAGGAGGGAGGGGGGATAGCAATAAAAAGGAGAATAAAAAGAGAAAGAAAAGAAGAAAAAATAAAACTAAGAGAAGATAAAAATAAAACAAAAATAAAAAAGAAGAAAAAGAAAAAAAAAAGAAAAAAAAAAGAAAAAAAAAAAAAAGAAAAAGAAGAAACATAAAAGGGCGGATTGTTTTCTTTTTTTTGTGCAGGTAATAGAAGACCTGCGTGCAGCAACAGAAGACGATCTGCTGCTGCTGCAGCAGCAGCAGCAACAGCAGCAGCAGCAGCACGATGGACTGCTGCAGCAGCTGAATATTATATCTAAGGAAATAAATAATGCTGTCTCCTCTTCTGCTGCTTTATTGTCTCTATTAAGGAGACAACAAGGAGGGAAACTTTCTTTATTAATTACCCCTACTAGATCTATTTAATGCATGCATGCATGCATGCATGCATGCATGCATGCATGTATTAACAATACATGCATGCATGCACAGTCCCTCTTTATGCTGCTGCTCCCGCAGCAGACAATAAGACAATAAATAAATATAAATATAAATAAATAAATAAATAAATAAAGGAAAAAAAGGAATAAAGAAAAAAAAAAGAATAAAGAAAAAAAAAGAAAAAAAAAAGAAGAATAAATAGACGGAGATAAAGAAAATATATGTTTGTATATTTACGGCCCTGCATATACATTTGCCCGTTATACATGTCTTGTATAAATATATATTCTTCTTATTTATATATAATATAAATTATCTATATAATTATATTTATTTATTTATTTATTTATTTATTTATTTATATGTTTTTTTTTTTATACATATACATGTATACAGACAATAATCGGTATATATGTGCTGTTATATACATGTTGTATATGTACATGTATATACTCACCTAACATATATATATATATATATA
>NW_013565965.1:0-2355 GCF_000499605.1 Eimeria maxima | reverse complement strand
GGCCGACGGCAAGTTCTCCTGAAGCTACCAATAAGCGACACGTATCGTGCGAATTGCTAGAAAGTGCACGCAGACAGCAACTAACCGTCATTGACTATTTCACACTCGGTTGTAGCAATGAAACATGCCCTTTCTGGTAATGTCTCGCTGTTGGAGTATGTTCAAGCGAAGCATACTAACGAATCTACATAAAATATCCCCAGTGATATATTAATTGCTCAATCCGATGTAATGTTTCATCGTACGTAATGGCTGCCTCGAAGGGACTCAGACTGAGCAGCTTAAAACTAACCCAGTACACAAGCGCTTACCAGCTGCAGGCCCATCGTGTCCTCATGCGTCAGATATTGCCGGTCCTTTTAACTAACAATATAGTAGTTGCACGAGAAAAGGCACATTTCCGGCTTGCATTATGAATCAGGTATTCGGAGTGTCGGATAACTGGCCTGTGGGAGAACACCATCCCCCTACAGGTAAACGAAACAAATCTAGGCGTTTGCAGGTTGCTGCAAGGCATACCAGAAACATGAAGGCTGTACGTACAGCGAGTAGCGTGGATTCACACCATATCTCACTGAGTAGTGTTGTCATTTGCTGCCGTAAATTCGGTGCCAATAGCTAGGGTAAACGTGACAACCCACTAGGGCATGCCGATTGATGACCTGTACGGCGGGCGCAAAGTAATTGGTAATGCTCTGATGCACCTTATTTTGCCTTTATCCATTGGGATCATTTCCGGAAAACCTGAAACCTTTGCGCCCTGTGCACGCCATCCGGCCTTCAATCTTCTCTACCTAAGCGTGCGGAAAGGGATGAATCATGTTTAGCTATTTTAACCATTTGCATGCGCCGTGGTGAGTACACTAACCATGCTCTTTTGCAGAATACTACCGCTTGCTCAGATGTTTTTCGCTATATTGGTTGCGCCAGACCTGTGCAGTGCCACAGGGCTTACCAACTGCTCATATATAATACAGACACCGTAGATATACTGCTTATTTATTATATGAATTAAGCAGTAGATGATATGGGCGGGTGTGTGAAGTGTCAGGTAACAACGGTTCCGTCCGTTCTAGGAACCTTCTGCAGCTGCGGAGAAGCTAGTCGCTGCTCTCCACGCCCGTACCGACCACACGAATCGATGCCATCATTAACGCCAGCGCATCCTTCCGAGTTCGCCGAGTTCACCGACAACCTCTGCTGCAACGACGAATATTAAGAATTGATTCACTGAACGCACGCCCTGTAGAAATTCAAGCGACAAGCGATGCAAATCAGGAAGTTGTGTCGCCCGCTCTGTTTTGCTAGCACCAGCTACGGGATGCTACACGCCTGCATACGAAAAATCTGCAAAATAACGTGAGTGCCGCTTGGACTGCAAATTGCTTCGCAGGCACCCGGATAAGGCAAGAACGTAATGTATGCTTCAACCGGAAACTCTCACTGTAGAACTGTAGCTTAGGTGGTCTATATATGTAGTGACGCGTACCTTCTGCGCAATATCCACAGACGGCATTTGCAAACCTTCGAGTCCACATTTACTTGGGGAGGTTGCTTTGTTCCATCAACAGCTGGCACACGTCACCCACCGCCTGCATGTCACAGGAGAACGCCAGAGGCAGAATATGAAAGAACAAATATACGATCGACGGGGCAGCATCTTATTAGCCGTTAGTTAGGACAAATCGTCTGCATTTCTCAAAGATTACACCTAAATACAGCGCCTAAATCATTTTCTTGCAATTCTTCTGCAGTCAATGGCATACCAGCTAGGTTGGTCCAGGGCACAATTGTTTCCATCGAACGTGAAGCAAACCCTCAGCGCTGTGCTCAAGGTTTGCGCATTTCCGCTTGGACAACGAGCACATAGCGTGCCAAACCTAACTTAGTCCGGAGTACGCAAGACACAATGCGCACTTTCTAAATATTTTCAGCATCAAGCTTGAAACCAATTGGATGGACCTGGGACCGGTTTTGCAACGAAAACGGCAACAAGGAAATCATGCCGTCTGCCGAAAAACGACATCTCCGATTTCCTTATATACTGGAACTTAGACGTCAATCCTTTGTGCACCCCTTCGGAAAACAAGAATGTCCAGCACGTTATGGCTTCTAGAAGCTACAGCCACTTCCAATTCACCTGGTAAAGAAAGTGGATTTTATCGATATTGACCATCCATCACGTAAGAAGACAGGAAGCAACAAACCAAAGTACAAGTGAGAAGTGTACAAAAATAATCGAAGCTATCGTGTAAAGTAGATACGCCTAATGAATATTGCATTGTGATACCAACGAAGAATTGCATAAAGATAGTTTGTGTGGCTTATCCATTGTCTGAGCTATGGGACACACCA
>NW_013565964.1:0-2300 GCF_000499605.1 Eimeria maxima | reverse complement strand
TTGCAATGAGCCCTCAATAGTCCAATTGGGACTTCAACGCTCATGTGAACTTAACGCTGAATCCCTCACTACTCCAGCACTGCGATATTCACTGAAGCTCATCAATGATCCAAATACACTTGGCAATGCATTGCAGTTTCCCACTACTGAGACACACATATTTCGTAGCGCATATGATGCGTGTCGCATCTCCCGTCCCAATGCGAGTATTTTGGGGTTGCAAAGAGACAAGCTGTATTCATAGCACAGTGGTGAACCCTATAAACAGCAGCACAACGCCACTTCGCTCACTCTCTAAACCATGGTTAACTCAATGAATGCTATGCATTTCAGTTCGGTATTCACTAAAGCACCTAACACAATGATCTAGCAAAATATTCAACACCCACTACAACGGACAGATCCTCACCGGTGTCCTTTCCTAGCTTACTTGACGCCGCCCTCTGCTGAGTCTCATTATCGCAAATAGGTAATTCCCGACCCAGCGCATAGCAGCGTGCCCAGGAACTAATGCCGTGCCAATCAGGATGCGAAACGCAAATGCCGACACTGCGAGCCCCACAATACCGTGCTGGCCATCGTGATGCATTGTTTGCAGGGCAACGAGCCGCTTAACAGCATGTACTTCTTTTCCAAGGAATAGGGCACCACAAAATAGCATGGCAGCGACTCCAGGTGAACACTTCCAAAGGTTACTACCATGAGCCTGCAGTATGAGGGAACCTGCCAAGCTCTTGGAAATGCAGTGCACTTGGCAACTTCTAGTCGGTGACCTCCTAGTGTGCTTCTTTCCGCTTGCCCTACGCTACCTTGCTTCTGGCCATTCACGACCCCTCTTGCCCATCCATCGTACTCTCTGAAAGTTCCGCATTTCCAAACTTGGTGTGAGGCACAGAATATATTCCCACCACGTGCTGATGTGTGCGGGCCATAAGCAACCACGTGTGGCATGTGCTCGCATTGAGCCTGCGATAGTCCAATTGGGCCTTAAACGCCCACGCGCACTTAACGCTGGCTCCCTCACTACTCCAGCAATGTAATACTCACTGCAACTCATTAATAATTCAAATACACTGGGCAGTTGCCCAGTACTCAGACACGTATATTCCAAACCACGTACGATGCGTGCAGCGCTGTAGGTTGCCAACGTCAAGTACAATAGCTACACGAGTACCGAGTGGATTTCAGTACCCCTGTGATACCCCTTCACTCCTTCCGTACAGGCGCAGCTATACTAGGACCAAACACAACCTCCAAAGTCGGCCATGTTCCATTCCTGCAGAGCTTGAGCCACACCTTCGAAATATGCTCCAAATCATCTTTACTAGCTCCCTCCGCAACGAAAGCTAGGCTCCGCACATGCGGCCAGGACTCAACAATATAACGTGAATGTTCGTCAAATAACATATTCCGCTCATCGCGTTCCCAGGGAGATTACCTATACTCTGCCTCATTGACATCTGACAGAGTGTGCTTGTAATGGGTTTAGTCTCCAACGCCTTAAACATGCACACGACCCCACCGACAATAATGCAGCGCCCCGCCCAGAATTACTACTTCGTCACTAATTTACCAACCTGCATGCGCAAATGATGTTTACAGTACTTAGCCAACGGCGGTGTTCTCTCCCGTCAGAAATAAAGTATTTCGCCGATGCGAAGAGACAACCTGCATTCATAACACAATGGTGAACCCTATCTATAGCACCACAACACCACTCCGCTCACTCTCTGGACCAAGGATAACTCAATGGATGCTCTGCATTTCAGTTGGGTATTCACCAACGCAGCTAACACAATCATCTAAAAAAGTATTCAACACCTAATACAACGGATAGATCCTCACCGGTGCCCTTTCCTAGCTTGCATGATGCCGCCCTCTACTGAGGCTCATTATCGTAAATAGCCAATATGCGAAGGAGGAGCACTCTGCCACTTCCTGTCAGTCACCACCTAGTGTGCTTCTTTCCGCCTGCTCTATGCTACTGTGCTTCTGGCCATACACGACAACCCTTGACCATCAACCGTACTGGCTGCAATTTCAGCATTTCCTCCCATCACGAGCATCACCACATGCATGGTCACCAACGGCATTACACGTCAGGGCCATATTGGAACTTACGAACAGAGGTTTCGGATGCGGTGATTGCAATGGGCCCTCAATAATCCAATTGGGACTTCAACGCTCATGTGAACTTAATGCTGAATCCCTCACTACTCCAGCACTGCGATATTCACTGAAGCTCATCAATGATCCAAATACACTTGGCAATGCATTGCAGTTTCCCACTACTGAGACAG
>NW_013565962.1:0-1760 GCF_000499605.1 Eimeria maxima | reverse complement strand
TGGTAATGGCATTCCACCTAGCATGCAACAGCGGGTTGACGCTGTGATGGAAAAACTGGAAAAGGTGACGAAAGACTTATCGTGTGTTGCTTGTCACCTGCCGTATCCATTTACAATGAGGTTACTCGATCTTTCCCTGGGATTTTGTATTCAAGAAGTCGCCGCTTTGTCGACGTTGCTAGGAGGGGAGTTCGATCGACGGAAGGTTGAGATGATGGAGACTGTTTTAGCGGAAGGTGGGGATGTGAGGGCATTTTCTCAATCCCGCGACCTATTTAAGCAGCAACTGCATGCAAACCGCATCATGCACTTTGCGAGGCACCTAATCAGTCAAAAACCCATGCATCCTACTCTCACAAGAAGCGTGCGCTTGAAGATGCTGGAAGAACTTCTGCATCTCCAGGAATTGGCTATCCCACTCATCGATACTGTAGTTTCACGGGTGTTACGTTCCAATCCCGAAGGGGAGCTTAGCGTGGAACTCACAAATGAGGTTGTGGAGGAAGTGAGACGCGTCGTCTATCTGCGGCGTAGTCAAGTGTTCATGTCCCCACATTTGAGCCACCAACTGCGAGCTCTTGAAAAAGCAAATCGCCGTGGCATCCTTCTGCAAATAAGGAATGTCGATGAAATAGACACACGTCCCAAACTAACATTTGACGAGCAGATGGCCAAACTCATTCACGTTGGAACGTGGAGAAAAAAGACCATAGAAGAGACTCGAAAGGCGATAGAGGATGCCAATGCCAAGAAAGAAGAATCAGTGTACTACTTTCCCCCAAGGAGTCAGAGCGCTGCCACTGAAGGCCAGGCCCCAACATCGCTCTTGCGGAGCAGGCTCCCAATAGTCCAGTCAGATGGAACTTCCCAAAACTGGAGAGGCTCTCCCAAAAGCGGATTATCTGGTGAGAACCAGAAATACCTACCACGGCATCACGAATCCCAAGCCACGCAGAGCGCTGGTACTGATGCCGGCCGTGCCCCAAAAACGCACTTCAGCGGCAAGCGAGCAGCTCTCGAATTTTCCCCCCAACGGTTTCGTCCCCCACGGTTTCAACGCCAGAGCAGTTTCATGGGAGTCACAAACATGAAGAAGATAAGCACAGGTGGTTTTGGAAACACTGAGGCAAGCCTCGCTCCAGAAACCCTGCCGGCAACAGGCAGATTCAGCCAAATGTATACAGGTGGAAGCGAGCTAAAAGGCTATGCCCAGCCATATCAGGCTCCCACTCTTGCCTATCGTTCTGGTCAATCACTGCCTGAGCTGGGCACAGCTCCTTCCGAACCGGGCGTTAGCCTCAATATACGCTGGGATGAACGTGCCTCTCTCGGCCCTGCCTCCCCTTCTTCTCTGGACGCGAGGCTTCGACCAAAAAAGACAGGAGATGGAAAGCCGTTGGAGCCACTAGGGCAGAGATGGAATGCTGCAAGACAGTCTGGCGTGGCCACAACACCATCGTGGTCGCCATGCCCCAGGAACTGGCCTAGCCTCCCCATCACCCCTCAGCGACAGACACCACATTCACACTTAACACTTGACAGGTCACAGGGAGGCACTTCCCATCAGACATCGCAAACGGTCGATCGGCTGCCATGGGTGTTCGCGTTTTTCCCTGCTCCTTCACCCTCTTCGGATCTCTTCACAACACAACAATCTATGGCCTCGGCAGGTGCTGCGATGCTCTACTCCGGGCAGCCACAGGAAAGGTCTGCTGGCGTGCAGAGCATGACCCCGCCCCCGTCACGACCTCACCTTCCCA
>NW_013565961.1:0-1557 GCF_000499605.1 Eimeria maxima | reverse complement strand
TCACGCATGGCATTGTATTAAATTCACGCATGGTATTGAAATCACCGATTCTAAAGATAAACTGTGTGATGTGAGGCTCACAACCTGATCGTGTTCAACTCTTTGCGCCTTCATTGCCGCAATGTGGTTTTAACTAAATATGAATTTGGAATGTGTGCATGCGTCAAGACGTCCGTAGTCCGCCTAACAAAGTGAATTCGTGCATGGTGTAGGACAAAAGTTCCCGTACTGTTTAGAAAGTCGGAACGACACGGATTATATCTCGCAGTTAGCGCACAAACGTGTGAAATTATCAACTTCTTCCGACATCGTTGTCCCCTACACACCTCACGTAAAACGAGCAGACCAAAGTGCAAAGTGCGGTTGTGGAGGAAACGGTTCCCTGTTTGGCTTAGAGATGTAATAACCCCTACACGGCCCGAGGCACGATACGCATGCGCTGTAAGACCAATCTATTTTCTCTCCACCTGAAGTTAGAATTATGAAGCTGCAGTGGAGTATTATACAGGAACCTGTATCTGGTGCACTGTTTGAGACAGCAAAGCGTGTGATGCAATACTCACAAAGGCTTCCTAGCTGGCATCGATACCAAGATTGATCGTTGTATATCATGTCAGAGGTCCCTCTTACTTGCTGGTATTGTCGGGAAGAGCTCTAAACTTCGCTGTTGCCATTTAGCCGTATTCAAATCATGCACAGCACGGTGTGGAAATGACCGACACCCCAATTAAATTGTGTAGTGTAGGTACACTGTATTTTAGTGACATTTTAGGCAGTTAGACCGCTTGAACAAGCACTGGTCGATCAAATGTCCCGTCACTAATGTCACTGGGGGAAGGTGCTGATATACTGGACTCACTATCTGTCCCCGTGAGACGCTCGCTGAAAAACGTGTTCATAAGTTATACTCCTGCTGAGGTGCTGCCTTATCGCAGTTGTCACCCTACCCTTATAAATGCCTTATACGCTGGCGCGCACTGAAGACTGCACAAACATTCGTAGCTTGTACCGTCCACGGTTAATGTGGAGTCCGACGGCGCATTCCTTGCCGTGGCAGAACATTAACGGTTACCAGCAGTCGCTCCCCTCCCGATAGGGTGAACAACGCATACTTCGACTGTTTATGTTGCCAACGCACATGGAAACTCATTGAATACCAGAAGCCATTCCACTAGCTGCAAATACGCATTTAAGGAGATGCTTGTTCTGCGCATTCCTCGCTGGAATCTTTTTTGCATGCTTTGTGGGCAGAAAGAGCAGCACCAATGAACAGCAACATGGAGCAGTGCTGGGTCTACCAGGCACTATTAAATTATCTGTTGACACCGAGTGAAGGTCCAAGCGCAAAGTTCAAGGACATCCACATACTTGCTGTTGTCCACGAAATGTTTTACCTTTGTCATTCTACTGGCTTCCTATAGGCTTCCTTTCCCCACCCACCGAACGAGCTACACAAATAAGTAAGCAAACAAACTGCCAAACAAGCAAAACACACAAACACACACACACACACACACACACACACACACACACACACACACACACACACACACACAC
>NW_013565959.1:0-1581 GCF_000499605.1 Eimeria maxima | reverse complement strand
CTGCTGCTGCTGCTGCTGCTGCTACTGCTGCTGCTGCTGCTGCTGCTGCTGCTGTTGGTTGGTCACAACAATACATATAACACATTAGAAACAGCAAGCAGCAAATTGCATAAAGTAATAAGTGGCTTCTTACTGCAGCAGCAGCAGCAGCAGCAGCAGAACTTATATTTTGCTGCTGCAGTTAGCTGCACAGATGTCTTGGCTAATGTAGACATCTGTGCAGCTAACTGCAGCAGCAAAATGTAAGTTCTGCTGCTGCTGCTGCTGCTGCTGCAGTAAGAAGCCACTTATTACTTTATGCAATTTCCTGCTTGCTGCTTCTAATGCAGCAAGACATCCCTGCATGCATGCATGCATGCATGCACGCATGCTTGCATGCATCCTAGCTAGCTAGCTAGCTAGCTGTTTATGTCTCCTTAGGAGGAGACAAAGGAGACACTACAGGAGAGGAGTGCTGCCTCCCCTGTCCCCTTCCCTCTTATATCTGCTGCTTCTGGCTATCTAGCTGTATCTAGCTAGCTAACAAAGTCCTGCTGCTGCTGCTGCTGCTGCTGCTGCTGCTTGCTGCCTTTTGCATGCGTTTTGGGGCTTTTTAATAGAAACTAATAACGAATAAAATAAAAAGAAAAAAAAAGAAGAAAAAAGATCTAAAAGAGCAAGAAAAGTGTATTTTTTCTTATAACTCTGTTGCTGCTGCTGCAGCATTAGCATTAGCATTAGCATTAGCTGCTGCTGCTGTTGCTGCTGCTGCTGCTGCTGCTGCAGTTCGTTAATAAGAGCAGCAAGATGTACATATATAATTAGCGCATGCAATTAGTTTACAATTCTGTTGCTGTTGCTGCTGTTGCTGCAGGATTTGTTACAGCAGCAGCATTAGCAGCAGCATTAGCAGCATTAGCATTAGCATTAGCTGCTGCTGCTGCTGCTGCTGCTGCTTCTTGTTGTTGCTGCTCTTCTTGCTGCTGATCATGAATAAGTGCAGCAAGATGTACCTCTAGATCATTAAGTTTATTACCTATATCATCTAATTTATCTAATATGTTGCTGCTAATAGCAGCAAACTTATTATTTATATTTATTAATATATTATTTAATGATTTACTTATTTCTTCTTCTTTTCCTGCTGCTGCTGCTGCTGCTCCTGCTGCTGTTGCTGTTGATGCAGCACCAGCAGCAGCAACAGATGGTAATACACATGATGATATATTATATACATCCTCTCTTCTTAATGATGATACTCCTGCTGCTGTTGCTGCTGTTGCTGTTGTTGCTGCTGCTGCTGCTCCTCCTCCTCCTGTTGTTGTTGTTGCTGCTGCTGCTAATTGTGCTGCTCCTGTTGCTCCTGCTGCAGCAGGAGATGCAGCAGCAGCTAAGACAGGGGAACTCATGCCTAGGCCATATACACGAGAGGTATATGATCCTGCAACACACAACACAACTTCCTGCTGCTGCTGCTGTTGCTGCTGCTGCTGCTGTTGCTGCTGTTGTTGTTGTTGTTGTTGTTGTTGTTGTTGTTGTTGTTGTTGTTGTTGTTGTTGTTGCTGCTGCTGTTGCTGCTGCTACAGTGTATATATATTATAT
>NW_013565957.1:0-36755 GCF_000499605.1 Eimeria maxima | reverse complement strand
TATATATATATATATATATATATATAAGTGTATATATATGCAAATAGTAGATGGTGTGTATACACCTAAGAGTTTGCATATGCATAGGCATAACGCCATCACGATTAAGCATAAGAAGGAAAGAAGAAGAGGAGGCTTAATCGTGTATATTTATATATAAATAAATAAATAAATAAATAAATAATAAATAAATAAATATATAAATGATGCAACTCCTTATATCTGTGTCTTTAAGGGCGCACCTCCGCAATCCCTATACCCCAACATATCTACACGCAACCAGCACATGCATGCATGCATGCATGCATGCGTGCATGCAGCAGCAGCTGCAGCAGCAGCTACATGCTTATGCATGCATGGATGCAGCAGCAGCAGCTACATGCGTGCATGCATGCATCAGCAGCAGCAGCCACATGCATATGCATGTATGGATGTAGCAGCAGCAGCTACATGCGTGCACGCGTGCATGCATGCAGCAGCCCCATGGATGCATGCATGCATGCTTACATGGATGGATGCATGCATGCAGCAGCCTCATGGATGGATGTATGCATGCGTGAATGCATGTGCATGCGTGCGTGCATGCATGCGTTATGTGCATGCGTGCATGCATGCATGCATATATGTATATATATATGGCTGCATGCATGCACAATGAGTAAAAGATACAACAAATTAAATAGAGAAATAAAGAAAGAAAGAAAAGAAGAAAGAAAAGAAGAAGGAGAGGAGAAAAGGGATAAATAAGAGGTGCAGCCTCATGTATATTTATATATATAAATAAATCACTATATATATTTAAATACATATGCATATACTTATATAATTATATAAATAAATAAATAAATAAATAATAATATAATACTATATGTAAACAGATATAAATATATATAAATATAAATATATAAATGGATATATATATAATATGTACATATTCATGCGTTTATTAGGGTATATGCATGCATGTACAGATGCATGCATTTATACATAAAAGATGTTCATTAACAAAGCCCCTCTTTTTTTTTTTTTTTTTCTTTTTTCCTTTTTTTTATCTTTTTTTGTCTATTCTTCCTCTTCTTCTTTTACATATAATATAATATACAATATATATACTGGCAACTAATCCTCCCCCCGCATGCATGCGCCTCTTTTCCCTCCTGTATGCATGCATGCGTGCATGCATGCATGCAGATTCACCAAAGCCCCAAACGAAATAAAACGTTTTTTTTGTTCTTTTTATAGGATAAATATAATAATATAATTAAATAAAAAATATAATTTTTCTTCTTTTTATGCAAATAAAACGCCTCTAACTATTTCCTCATTATTTCCTCCATTATTATTCTTTTTCCTTTTATTTAATAATAGTAATAATAATAATGATTCTTTTTTATCTTTATTATCCCTTAATAGTTCTTTTTTTTCTTCTTATAAGGTAAGCTAATTAATCTTCCTTCCTCCTTCTCTCTTAATCCACCAACTGAATTATTCATCTCTTCTTTTCCTCTTTTATTTCCTTCCTTTCTTCCCCTCTCTGTTCTTTTATCTCGCTTCTTTTTCTTTGTATTATTTCCCTCCAATCTGTTTATTTATATTTATTTATTTATTTATTTCCCTTTCCTTCCCCCTATACAAGTATCCATCCCTACCCTCTCTTATAAATAAATAAACAAGAGCAAATCCCTCCCTTAATAATATCAACAACAACCCTAAACTAAATAAATAACATAAGAAAAGCATAATAAATAAATAAATAAATAAATAAATAAATAAATTTATGTTTTTCTTCTCCTTCTACAATCAATAAAAGGAATACATCCAGCAAGACTAGAGAAGCATTCCTTAATATCTTGCATAGGTGTATTATGTGTAGGACTAACAAAGAAGAAAGTAAGTATAGCAGCAATAAGGGAAGGAATACCTGCACAAATCATCATTGTACATAATCCCCATTGTGCTAATGCATACTTCATTAGATAAATACCCATAACTGCTCCTACCTTACCTAATGCAGCAGATATACCTGCATAGGTAGACCTAACAGAGGGAGGAAATACAACAGAAGGAAGTATAAATGTAGTTATACTTGCACCCCAATTAATAAAATAATTAACAATACATAATAATATTAATTGTGCCCATGAATAATATTGTAATGCATGCGCTGCAGCAGCAAGAAGAAATGAAGAAAATGCGAGACCTAAAAAGCCCCAAAATTGTAACCATTTTACACCCATCTGTCTTAGTACAAGTATACCCATATAGCAACCAGGTATACCAATAATATTTAATAATATATTTTGTTTAATTATATTAATTACTTTATTATTATCACTATTATTACCCCATATAAGTTGTGTTATCTCTGGTTGTATAAGAAGTATACCATAGGCAGTAACATCATACAATAACCAGCATACACCTGTACCTAATAATTGACGCCAATAGGTACGTTTATTAAATATATTATATATATTATATAATAAATTATAACTATTATTATTATTATTATTATTATTATTATTATTATTATTATTATCTTTTAATCTCCATGCAGGTAACCATACAATAAATGCAGGTATAGCACCAAAGGCTAATAGGACACGAAAGGAAATATCTACATTCTCCTTTGTTATATACCATAAGAATAATGCTAATAAATAAGGGAATAATATACCCGGTACATTCATAGAATAAGCAAAAGATACACGTAAACATCTATCATCTTCTTTTATACTTGTACTTCCTTCTGCTGCAGTTACTGCACTTAATGGGTATACACCACCAGATCCTACACCTAATATAAATCTAAATATACCCATTATTATAGATACAGATAGAGCCGATCCCCATGAGAGGAAAGCCGATCCCAACGATCCCAATAAGACAAGAAATAATGTACAAATCATTGCCTTTCTTCTTCCTATTAGATCCCCTAAATTACCCATTATACACATACCTATTATAGCACCTGCATAAGATAACATCTTTATTGTACCATTACCTATTACTGTCTCTAGTGTCTTCTTATACTCGTCATCCTGATTCATAAGAAATAATGTTATAGAAGTAACAACAAAGTTATAATTACTAGAGAATACAGCTATACAAGGAACTAATAAACTTCCTTTCTTCCTTTCTCCTTCTTCTTTCTTCTTTTCTTGTTCTAATTGTAAATATTCATTTTCTTGTTTTTTTTCTTCTTCTTTTTCTTCTTCTTTATCTCCTACTACTGCTGAACAAGAAGATGAACAACGAGAAGGACTTACTAAACTCTTACATGCTCCTGCTGCTGCTGGATCTACTGCTGCTGTTCCTGTTGCTGTTGCTGTTGCTGCCTCAGATAATTTACTGTCTTCTGCCCAACCACGAGTTGTTGTACTCATCTCCTCACTTAATAATTTACCCCCTGGTGCCATCTTTAATACGACGTCCTCTGTAGCAGAACAAGAAGAGGAAGAAGAGGAAGAAGAGGAAGAAGAAGAAGAGGATTCTGCTGCTGTTCCTTCTGTTGTTGCTGGTGGGGGGAGTGTTGTTTCTGTTGCTGATGTTGCTCCTGTTGCTGTTGCTGCTGTTGCTGCTGTTGCTGTTGTTGAATTAGGATTGTCAGTTGTGGGGGCTTCAGAGGGAGGAGGGAAAGGATGCTGATCCTCTGTTGTTGCAGGAGTTGTACTACGAGAGGTGTCACTTGCACTAGCAGCAGCAGCAGAACTAGCAGCAGTAGCAGCACTTGCAGCAGCAGCGCCTGTGGGGGATTCCTCCGAATCTAACAAAACAGATGAAGGAAGAGGGGTAGAAGAAGATGCAATATGGTCAGAAACCTGTTGAGGTGACGTCGTATTCTGCTGCTCTTGCTGATACTGTTGTTGATGATGCTCTTGCTGCTGTACGTTCTCAACAGGAGACGACGGGGGGTTTTGCTCGGTGTTTTCGTTGTCTGCTCGCGATGAAGAAGATGGATTTTGCTGATTAGGGATGGATGAATGAATGGGCGAGGCACGCCCAGAAGAAAGAAAGTCCATGGGTCTTTTTATTCAACCCTTAAAAGAAATGGATGATGCCGCTTCTTCCGGTTAAAAGAAGAGGAAGCAAGAAATGAATGACGCCGCGGATGGATATGGAAACCCAACTCGTATGCAACACGGAGAGGGGACACAGGTAAGGAAAAACAAAATTCGTGAATTATTTAATGTTTAAAATACATTAATTATAATTTAACGAAGAAATAGACATAAAATTACGCCTTTTTTTACCCATACAACACACTGAAAGCCACAGCACAGGAAACTCCGTCTGTTGTCATCAACTCCTGGGGTGTATGTACACCAGAGCCGACGCATAAATGCAACAACTTTCTATTGTTTTACACGCAATTTCACTCGTTTCTCATGAAATATAATTATATCTTTTGCTGAATATCCCTTTATACACACACAACACACCCCTATGCCCGTAACCCCCCCCACATCCATACATTTGTACCCAACAGCAGCCCACCACTCACAGGGTTAAGGGTTTAGGGTTTAGGGTTTATTATTTCAAGGGGAAACCCTTACTTTTAGGGTTTTTAATTAAATTATTTATATTATTAACACTGTTAAAAACAGAGCTGTTTCCAAGGAAGTTCCCTTTTTCCCTTCTTCCTCTTCCTTCCTTTTGATTTTCTTCTTTGTGCAGTAGCAGTCACCAGTCGTTGGTACTTGTTTCTTCTTTATTATTCATCTTTTTACTAATTTTTACTATATTATATTCATCCTTCAATATTTTTTTGTATATTTCCTTCATTATTTAATTAATTTGCTTTACATTTTATTCATTAACATTAAAAATTGCTGTGGCTACCTTGACGTGCTGCCATTGCTGCTGTTTCCTTTTGTCTTTATTGTTAATCTTTATTCTTTTATTGCATTTTTTTGTTTCTTTGCTCTTTTTATTCTTTTTTCTGCTCTTTTTTCTCTTGTCTAATGACTAAATGAGTCAATACAAGACGTAAGATTGGGGTGTATACAATAAACGCATGCAATAAAGATACAAGAAATACATCTTTTTTTCTCGCTACTTATGGCTTGCTCGTGACACCTTAACAGAAAACTTTTGTTTATTTACCTACCTAATGCTAAATAAATAAATAAATAAATAAATAAACTAATTAATTAATTTAATTAAGTAAACTAGTAAGTAGTCCCCGCAACGGGGGCAAACAGAGCAGCAGCAAAAGGTAACAGAAAGAGTTCGTTTCTTTGCCTATTACTGTTTATTCCTCCTTTCTTCTATTCATTTTTTGTTTCTTTTATCTATCTAATTTATTACTAATTATATTATTTATCTAAATAAACAACTAATAATAGATAATAGTAAGACGTGCATACAACAAGAAAGAAATAAAGAATGCATGCGTCTAACAGAAGGAAAGGAAGAGAAAAACAAAGACAGCAATGCTGTCTAGAAGGGGAGCTGCTGGGGTGTATAGGCAGCTCATGACAATACACTTATTAAGGAGTTCTTCTTTTATTATATTTATTACTATTATATAATTAAAAAGATAAAGAACAAAATAAATAAAATATTCATATACACTCAATACTTGAGCAGACACAAGAAATAAATGCATGCATGCATGCAAGCATGCATGCATGCATACTTGCAAAAATGCATGCATGCAAACTGCATGCATGAAGAAAAAATGCATGTAAAGATGCCTGCATGCATGCTAAATGCATGCATGTAAAAATAAATACATGCATGCACGCATGCATGTATGCGCATGCATGCAAAATGCATGCATGCATGCATTTTTCTCTGCATATAATATAGCGGAGTCTGCAGATGAGGTGTATGTACACCGCAAAATAAAACGGAGAATTAAGAAGAAAAAGAAGAAATTAAGAACATAAATATAGGCATTAATATGTACATAATAACAATAAGGGGGAGGGGAGAGAGAGATAAAAAAAAAAAGACAAGAAGAAAAGGCTCGCAACACCCATGCTGCTGCTGCTGCTGCTTCTGCTATTGCAGGAGCAGCTGCTGCTGCTCC
The DNA here is from genome assembly GCF_000499605.1 of Eimeria maxima. Classification (NCBI taxonomy): domain Eukaryota; phylum Apicomplexa; class Conoidasida; order Eucoccidiorida; family Eimeriidae; genus Eimeria; species Eimeria maxima. Next base: position 30,718 of record NW_013565957.1, on the reverse strand, counting down.
CTCTGCTGCTGCTCTTGTTGCTGTTTTAATAGTTGTAATATTCCCTCTGCTGCTGCTGCTGCTGGTGCTGCTGGTGCCATGTCTTCGTCTGCTGCTCCTTTCCCTCCTTCATCATGACAAGATAGATCCTTATAGTTTGCATGCATTCAAGTTGCTGCTGCTGCTGCTGCTGCTACTCATGATACTATTGCTGCTGTTGCTATTAAGTGTAAATGGTACACATAGATCTGCAAGTTGTGTTTGTTGTGTCTCTGTCTCTCTTCTTCTTACATTTAGTTCCTTAATAGCAGTAAGAAGAAGGGCACTACCTATTAATAAACAACCAGGGCCCCCTACCCCCCCTCCTCCCCCCCTAAGGGAATCAGCAATAGCTGCTGGTGGTAAGGAAAGAAGGAAGCACATAGCAACAAGCATAGGAGAAGGGAGTAATAATAAAGAAACCTGTAATAATATATTATATATTGTACTACATAAACAAGAAAGAAGTAATAAAAAACATACAAGAGGTGTAGGTACACCTGAAGGAAATGTTTCAAGCCCCAATGCATGCAATATAGGTATAGGTAACCACATAAAAAGAAGGGAAAGTGCCCCCATTATACCCGATATAAAGAAAACAAATAAAAGAGGTTGTGTAGATCTATTTTGTAATAAATAACCCTTATATAATACCTCAAATAGTCCGTATACAGCAGAGGAAATAATAGATAAAGATACACCTAATGAGGACTGTGGCTCCCCTTGGCTATCATATGTAATGAGTGCAACACCTACAGCAGCAATAATAAGAGAAATAATTTGTATAAAATCTTCTATTCCTTCTTTATATATAATAGATGTAAAAAGAAATATAAAAAAAGAATTTGTACTATATATAGCAGTTACGCTACATACACTCATTCCTGGTGTACCTACAGCTATACTCCAACACCATCCTTGTACTAAATAAAGAAATAAAAGGAATAAACATGCCATAATTAACATTCCTATTCCTTCATACTTTAATTCTTTATTAAGAAATGTATTTACGCTTATTATATATACCTCTATATAACGTACATACACCTCAGTATATATACAATTACGTACACGAGATATTATATTCATGCCTCTACTTTCTCCTTCTCCTGTTGCTGCTGTTGCTGCTGCTGTTGCTGCTGCTGCTGCTGTTGCTGTTGTCTCGTCGTCAGCAACAGTAGGACTTAAGCTTTCCTTCAAACCCTTTTCTTGGTCTGCTGGTGCTGCTGCTGCTGCTGTTGCTGCTGCTGTTTCTTCTGGTGCTTCTGTAAGGGAAGCAGCAACAGCAGGCTCATGTGCTGCAGTGCCCTCCGTGTCTACTGCTGCTGCTGCTGCTGCTGCTGCTGCAGGAGGTGCATGCAGCAATGAGTCGGCAGGACTAAGAACAGATACTTCTTGACTTGTAAAAGGCAGCAATTCAGGTGGTTCTATCATGCTGCTGCTGCTGCTGCTGCTGTTGCTGCTGCTGCTGCTGCTACTTCTGCGTATTCTTCTTCTTCTTGCATATTTCTTACGAATAGCTCTAAGAGAAATAAAAAGAAAAATAATTTGACAAACTTGTGGTAGCCAGACCATGAGGTAGGGGACGCGTAGTCTCTCTGTCCTTAATTCAGGTGTACGTACGCTGCAGGGCTCAGCAGTAGGGGGAGGAGGTTGACCATCAATATGGGGAGGACATGGAGGCAGCAGCTGCTGCTGCTCCCCATCCTGCTGCTGCTGAGGGTAAGTTAGTACCTGATGCTCCTGCTGCTGCAGTACACGAGTTAATACACCGCTACATATATAAAGAAGAATATTTATTAAACAACACAACAACCCCACCAATAAGGACTCAGTAGATGTCCCTGTATAACGATGTATAAGAGGAGGGACCATGGATAGAGACGGCAGCAGCAGCGAACGGAAGGGATGAGTATCACCATCCCCATCATTGCTGCTGCTGCTGCTGTTGCTGCTGCTGTTGCTGTTGCTGCTGCTGTTGCTGCTGCTCCTTATACAGGTGTGCGCCATACTATCGCTTGATTGGTCATGATGGGTATAAGATAATCCTTGACTTCCTGAGCTTAGAGGAGAATAATGACACTTCTCTGCCGATTCATCATTCTGCTGCTGCTGCTGCTGCTGCTGTTGCTGCGGCTGCTGCTGCACTTCTTGTTGCAGTTGCTGCTGCTGTCGGTGTTGCAAAGACTCCGCCGTCGGGAGTGCCTCGGCGTCACTGCCGAGACAATAAGAGCCAGCTGAAGAAGTGCGGACAGGGGAGTTATTTGAAGGAGATAATGGGGTGTACGTACACCTCATCATATGCCCAGTAGACTCCATGGCCTCCGAGGGCGTATAAGGAGGAGGCATCCTTGTTAGGCAACTACATCAGGTCATGATAAGGCCAAGAGGTGTATGTACAGCTCAACAGACGCAGCAAACTGAGCTGAATACAGAGGATTCAACTATAATTATCCTCTGTTCATTCTTATGCAACTTTTTATGAAGAGTTGAAGAACTGCACGAGGTGGCGAGACACTGCAACTGCGTCGCTGCAGCAGCTGCTGTGTAGAGTGTAGTAGGACCACCAGTAGTAGGGGATATCTACCTAGGGGCTTCTTGAAGAATAATTAATGGTATAATTGTTCCTTTTATAATTCTATACTTCTTTATTGATCCTTAGAGGAGAAAAAGGATACATTGTAGGGCTGGCGACGCCAGCAGCACGCGGCTGCACACCGAAACCCGATTGAGTGCGGGGACGGGGGGGCTGCTGGCTGGCTGACAGGGTGAATATTAGTGATTTGTCTATATTTATTTCGTTTTTCTTCTTAAATTGAGTTGATTTATTCTTTTTTTATTTGTATTTCAAACAAAAAAAACAATAAACGCGTCGCCGCCATCAGACAGCGGCAGCACTCGGCAGAGCTCGCAGCTGCAGTGGGCAGTGCGCGGTGCTGTATACAGAAGTGTTGTTGTTGTCTTGTTGCTGTGCATCATCTTCTTACATATGTTTTACTAAAATTAAGACAAAACAGAAATAAGAAGGATATATTAAGAAAAGAAGGATTTAAAAAGAACATCGATAACTAACGTATAAAGGGGACCTCTCCGCTGGACTGTCTCGGCAGCTACGCCGCTGTGATACAGGAAAGCTATGAGTAGTATTGAATTGCAAAAACATCTGCTGAGTTTTACGAGAAAACGAATATTCATATATAAGTAAAAGTATAATTGTTACATCCGCAATAAAAATATCCATCGGGGCCGCCCATATAAATACCCCGAAGCTCTGCAACATCCACGGTATGCAGTCTGTCGCTGCAGCTAGAGAGAGAGAATAAAGAATTCATATTCCTTGCATCCCTAACACATTTCATGGTTAACTTCATAGTATATACTTCTTTGCTGCTGTTCTCTGTCAGCTACGCGGCCTGTGCTGTGTGCTGTCCGCCTCCTCTACATGAGGAGAACCACTGGTCAACTCGGTTCATAAATAATGAAAGAACTTTAATACTTAGAAAAAGAATTTAGATATACAATCTCTGCTGCAAATGGCATCAATATTAGGCATTTGCCTTTTATGTTTTTGTCAATACTTCTGTACAGGCGGAACAATACTGCAACTGAAACCCCAAAGTGGGACTGCGGCAGTTTCTGCCATTTGGGGTTTTCTTAACTCCGATTAAGTCTTACTTTAGACAGTCATTTGTATAGAAACGGATATGCATATGTATACAAAGCATTATCGTGCATGATTCCCTAGGATCCTCGAAGGAGTGTTCGATTTCTGCGGTGTCTCGACAGCTCGGGAACGATGCTGAAATTCAACTTTTTTGAGCGATATCATCAGGCGGGTTTCACAGGAATATCGACCATATGGCCGAATTTAAGAGGAAATAGGCCATAACCCGTCATGGGATGATGATTGTTTTGCTTTTAAAGATCTGTTTTTGTGTTTTACTGCCACATTTTTGTCTAAGCGCCACGCAAAACCGTCAGCAAGACGCAAACAGGCGGCATGGCGCCGCTGCGGAGGAAGAAATTTCCCCCGCAATTCACGATGGAGGCAATTTTAATTCAAGTCGTGTGGGTAATACTTTTCTTTCTTTGTTTCTTTGCTAGTTTGTTGCTGCACAAACTTTCGCCGCAGCCAACCTTGAACGATTTCCTTGCCACGACTGGTCGGCGCTACTTCGCCTCGAGCGCCGTCGTCTTCTGCAGGTCTTAGAATATGAAAATCGACTTATTTGATTAGTAATTAATTCGTAAACTTTGGCTGGTGCATCAGGAGGTCAAAAGGCTGGCAGCGAGGTCCCTATACACCCGAAAACAACTCGAGCAGGTTGTCGGAAACGCAGTGATTCTGACCGTGCTTAGAGCAAATCAGAGATGGGTTACCGATGAAAACATCAAAGGTTCTTTAGTAGTTGTGTAGCTTTAGTGAACTATCATCATGATGATATTTCTTCACAGGGATGATAGAGCGGGAACGGGACCAGCTGCAGGTCGGTCTTCTAACAACAAGCAATCCCCAGAAAAAATGTGCAGTGTACACACACCTCTATTCCTTCAGTCGAAGTTGTCGCGTCAGATGCACAAAGATGCAGAAGACTTCAAAGAGAACACCGAAGAGGCCTTGGAAGAGGAGGAACAGCAAACAACAGGTGTTGCTGATTGCCTTATCTCTGCATGCATGCAGGCTTGACCTGTTATAAATGTGCATATGCAGCTTCTTGTGCCCCTGGAAAGAGGAAAATAATTGTTGTAGAAGAAGGTTAGTCCTTTGCTTTCTTCCCTCTTGTATCCTCTTGTAATAAACAGCAGCAGCACCAGAAGAAGCACCAAAAGAGAAACGACACAAGAAACCCCCCCCTGCTGCGCCTCCTCCTCCATCTCCACCTCAAGTTCAAATAATACCTTTGCCTTTTCCTATACAAAAAGAAGGAGAAGTAGAGAAAAGGCATGAAGAAGAAGAGAAGGGGATTAAGGAGAAGGAGCAACTTAAAGAAGTGCACGGCCTGTCACACAAAACCCAACTGCGTCCTATTCAACGTACATACACAGAGGCGCTGCCTCATGGAGAAGAAATAGGAGAAGAAAAAAGGATTCACGCAGAAGAGATGGAGGCACCAGAGGGAGAAAGGGGGGAAGAGGGAAAAGAAGAAAAAGTTCAAAAAATATCTCAAGAGACACGTGAAGTACCCGAAGAAGAGGAGGAAGGAGAGGTCTGTCTTCCTCCCTTCATACTTGACGTCTTAGCAGCAAACCTACAAATGTATCTAGGCATTAGGACCCTTATCTGAAGAAAAAGAAGAAAAGAAAGAAGAAATACCCCCTAAAGTTGCGGTGGGTGCCATCATCATCAATGATATATAAAAAGGAAAAACAAGAAATTTAACAAACAGGAAACCCCTGAAGGGGAACTCAAACCTACAAGGGAGGAAAGGAGAAAACTTAGGGAGGAAGAAAGAGAAGAGAGGGAGGAGAGAGAGGAGGAGAGGGAGCGGCAAAGAGAAAAGGAAAAGGAAATAGAAGAAGAGAAAGAGGAAGAAAAAAAGGAAGAAGCAGCGAAAGAGGAAGAAAGGAAGGAAGAAGCAGCGAAAGAAGAAGAAAAAGAAAAGGAGAGAAAAGAAGAGGAAGAAGCAAAGGAGGCAGCAAAAGCAGCAGAAGAAGAAGAAAAGGAGAAAGAAGAAATAGAAAGGGAAAGAGAAAAAGAGGAAAAAGAAATATTAAAAATTCCTTTACCGCCAATTCCTTCGGAGCTTCCCCCTCCTAAGATATCACCAGAGGTGTGTTTGTCTCTACATATTATATAAATTTAATTGTAATTTGTCTTATTTATTCAATTTATCTGGTTAATTAAATATTTAATTTATTTATTTATTTATTTTGCTGTTGCTTCCTTGCTACCCTCAGGACTTACACCCTTCTTGGGGTCCCGAAGAAAAGCCATCAAAACCCCCTTATGTAAACCCTAACTATTCGCCAGAGGAGAAGGTGAGGAATAAGCAATAGAATTAATGTTAGAAGAAAATAAAAAAAAGAAGGATTAAATAAATAAAAAAGTATAAAATGTGCTTCTATGTCTTGTGTGTTCGATGTGATTCAGGAGGAACTCATAAAGAAAGAAGAGGAAAAAGAAGGAAAAACAAGTATATGGTGCGATTTAATTCAATATAACTAGATTACTTAGTCTTTTGTTTATTTCGTTTTATTATTTTTAGGATATGGGTTTATTTTGTCTTCATTTACCCAACAATTGTCACCCTTTTGTTGCTGTCATTGGCTTGGTTTCTTTAAGGAAACCTCCTGTGTCTTAAATAATCCGTTATTATTATCCCTTTTATACCTTGTACAATTTACTGTGAATATGTAATATAAAGAAAAAGATATGTTTTAACGTCAACATCTCTGTTGTTTCTCTTTCATTTAAGTTTTGTTTGCTATGTTTGTAGACCTTTGCATACAGGTTTCTTCATGTGGTTATCCAAGCTAGATCTAGAGGAACTGTTGCTGCAGTTCTGCTGCAGTCATTGATGACATGTGCCATTAAATAATAACTACATTGAGAGCATACATGAAGAAGAGGAGAGAGAGAAAATGCTCTTCTTGTATTCGTATCTTTACTGTGCATTTAGTCAGAGTTCATGCAAACTAAAGAGCAGAAGCCACGTCCCCGGGGGACGCACTTTGCTATAAATCTAGTTTCCTGCTAAATCAAAAATAAATTGATTAGTGTTACTATAATTGCAATTATTTCAGAGTTTAAGGGGGATTAAGTGATGTTCTGCTCGCAAGTGTCCCTGACGCTCCGTTAGTTATGTATGGCCTTTCCTTCCCGTTCTTCACAAGTTTATGATGTTATGTTTGCAGTGAATAAAAGGAAACAGAAGGAATGGTTGTTTCTGTAATTTCCGCCAATTGTACGACAGATGTTAACGGAAAGTGTTGTGCCATCCTTTTCCCTCGGGAAAGTCCTTAACTTCGAGCTGGAATGCATTTTTACACGAGTAAAAAGAGTGAAAATTGGATACACTAATGTAGTTGAATACAATTTAAAAGTATTTCAACTGGACATGAGCATTTTGGCTTGTTTTGTGATACCTTCTCCCCACGAGCCTTCATCCAGTCTGCACACATCTCAGAGTCAGCCCCGCCCGGCTTTCTCCTTCCTAGCTCATTTCTGTGATTAGGTCCTCCAAAAGTACTTGTAGGTGTTAAATAAATGAATATAAATGCCCTGACTTCTGTTGTTATTTGGTTCTTTTGATCCCAAACCCCTGCTGAACTAACGAGATCCCAAGCTCAGATGTGCCGGATTTATTATGCGTACACATCCGTGGCCTGGGGTCCCGACCGCGTGCAGAAAGAAGATATCTTTTGGGGTTCAATAACTAAAATACTTGCACTTTAAATGAAATAAACATATTTTATTCGGAAATATGAAGCCACAGCGGGAGGAAGCGATCCCCGGTATACCGACAGCACAGCACAACAGCAAATCCCAGCAGCACGTATCGGCTGTGTCATTAAAAAAAGGTACTAAAAAGAAAGCAAAAGTAGTCTACTGTCTCTGTCACACGAAATACCGAGTCATCCGTAAAGTCTGCTCGAGCTTTCCAGGGTGGGTGGAGTGCGAAAATGAAGACGACGACTGGGTGAGAATAAATAAAACAGGACGAAAACAGACAAAACACGAATTAAACGCTAAATTCGGCATTAGCGGTACACAAACCGCAAGATAAATGAAGCAAAGAAAGCGAGCAAGCAGCATGCAACGTGCAAACAAAAGGCAAATAATGTGGCAAAACCAAACGAACCGGTCTAGGGTTTTGGCGAAAAGGAGGCATAAAATTTGGCTGAATACGAACAATGATACAAACAAATGAGCAAAAAATATCAGTATTTGTTTATCTGCTTCTATGCAATGTTGTTAGCTTACGGGCGTCGTTGTGTCTGTAACTGCATTCTTTTCTTGCGGGGTACAGGACTTACTTTGGACGGATTCATCTATCAGTTTAGACAGACTTCTGAAGATGAAGCCATACCAGAAAATAAACCACTTTGTTGGAACCCATGCGATTACACGGCAAGCCCCACAGAAAAGACCTTTTTGTTGCCAACAAGCAATTAATTAATAATCTTTAGTGTGCAAGTAGTGGTTTCAATCAACAAGCAAGGCGAAGAGTAGATAATGCATGGTTTCTACCTTCCACGTTCCATACAAGCATCCTCTAGACTGACAAAATATGATAGAAGGCCAAGGCCTGCCTTTAGAACTATCTAAACAGCTTAGACAATACTGTGTTCTCAATTCGTTGTTATTTAACATCACTACCGACCGGTTGAACTATCTGTTTAGTGTATTAGTATCACTTGAAATCTCCCTATGGACTTGCTTTCTCCCGTGTGTTTTTCTTTTTTCCGAAGCAAAAACTACCTGGGAAGGACGCTGCAGCGCATGAAGGCGTATTATCCCAAAGAATATAGATTCTTTCCTTCTACGTTCATTCTCCCTACAGGTGCGGTTCAAACCAACGAATCTGCGCGAGTTGCGACTAGAGTTGCTGCTGCTGCTATTCTCTTATTCAGTCTCTTTACTGGATCTGCGCCTTCTTCTGTCAACGACGGTACTTGTAATGGGGAGAAAAGCTCTGTAATCCGCATGGTCTAAGCGTAAAACCGTAATAAAATTTGTTTACTCGTTGAAGCGAATTAAACTGCTCGTTTTCCAGGGCTGACGTCCTGCAAAGAGTCCACCGGCTTTTCTGCGCGTGCCCTTCGGTCGTCATGCCTTAGTTTACGTTTGTCTGGCTGCAGATTCAGCGCGTAAAACTGCTGCATTTATTGCTTGCGAGCTATTACAGCTGATGTTTATTTGCAGATGCGGGGGCCTTGCGAGCTCAGTTTTCAGATAAACGACGGAAAACATTTATTCTAAAACCCGAAAGCGGCAGCCAAGGGAGAGGCATTTGCTTGGTTCAAAGTGAACAAGAGATTTGTTTTAAGGAGCACTTTGTAGCTCAAAGATATATTCATAAACCCTTTCTTTTAGACGGCCTGAAGTTCGATTTGAGGCTGTACCTCCTCCTCACAGGCTGCAACCCCTTGAGGGTAAGCAGCAACTCAATGCAGTTCAGTATCCCAATAATTTGCCGTACAACAATCATTACTGTCAATTATAGTAAACACAGTCAATGGAAACAGTACAAACGCACATTGTAATAGACAATATCAGTGCAGGTACTACAAACGCAGGTTGTGAAACGGAGCACAGACAAATGTTACAATTGTCTATTGTCACGGACAAACTAAGTATGAATACACTGCCCACAGAAAAGGCTAGACTACTTCACGCATTGAAGAAAGCAGCTGCAACCAAGTGAACAGTATAAAACATTACTTACAACTGAATACTCTCCTTTTCTTCTTAACCATATAATGCTAAAATAAAGGAAGGAAACCGTTGCTATACCCCTATACTTACACAGTACAGGCAAGACCATATCAGTCAAGAATACACTAACCCAAGCTGAATCTCAATTTTGCATTTAGCTGCCTCGTTTATAAAGCTCAGATATTGCGTCGCGAAGAGATAATATACACTTCATTACTTATGGCGCAAGGTCTACGGGTTAGGTTGGAATGTTTACGGTCCAGGGCCTATGTTTTACGGTTTATGGTATTAGGGGTTTGCATGGTCTGAGTGAATTGTTTTTGTTCTGAAGTTCAGCTCTTTCTGCACAAAGAAGGGCTCGTGAGATTTGCCACACATACATACCAAGCCCCAAACCGACGCAACAGAGGCGACCTGTGCATGCACTTAACAAATTACGCAATCAATAAGTCATCAGCAGATTTTCAACAGACAAAAAACCCGCAAGAAGCTGCAGACGGGCATAAGAGGAGTCTCTTCCATGTTATGGAAAGACTAAGACAAGACGTAAATTCACGGCCACACGCTGAAACCGCAGCTACAAAGCCACCGACTGCATGCGTTCAAAGTTTACAGTTTAGGGGTATTTAATTTTCTAGGCTAATTCAGAGAGCGGGGGACCCTGAAAAGTCTCATATGTGATGCCATGCGAATAAACAAACGATAAAAACATATATATACTTGTTCACGTTATCTATCTATCTATGCAGTGTCTACAATATACTTTTGTATGTATTTATGCATTTACACGCATATCGGCATCTTCCATATGCATTATACTTGCATATACACAGATGAGTATTGCACGTTTCACAGACACAAAAGGAACAATTTGTTGGTTAGAGGGTGTTTGCCCCTGCAGGGCAGAGATGTGGAGTTGCTGAAAGAGAAGATTTGTTCAATGCTTGTAAAAACAATTATCGGCATTCAACCCTCTTTAGCCCATATTTACGCGTCGTGCCACTCCGAAGACGAGACTGACGGAATGTGTTTTGAATTGTTCGGGGTCGATGTCCTCCTAGATCATAAGCTACAGCCCTGGCTTATTGAGGTACCGCATGAATATATTTTTTACCTGATCCCTAGTTTATGGCCATAGTTATATATATGCAGGTGCTTGTTTATATGATACTTTACACCATCGGAATATATTAGTGGTCCCATATCTGCACCTTTTCTCTTCCTCTTTTGCTCCTTATTTTTTGCGTGGCTTATATCGACATACATCCCTATTTGAAACTCCATTATTCGACTTAAGCTTCACATATTTGTTTCTCCGCTCTTTGATGGACGCAACACCTCCAGCACACTTGATGTATCTCCAACGAGATAACTGGATTTTCTCCCGTTGTTCAGGTCAACCATTCTCCGTCTTTTGCAACTGACAGTGCACTTGACAAAAAAGTGAAATTCGAAGTAATAAAAGACGCGCTGCATCTTGTTGGATTGTCATCTAAGAACAGAAAGAGGTAAGCAGCAAGCCTTCCTTTGCATTCCCCTCTACTGCTGCTCCCCGATGCAAAGTTCGGAAAAGAGCTAAAAACATGAAAACGCAATTTATGGCGTCATACCTGTTGGCTTCTTTCTTAGCATTAAATCCTGGTCTCCGCTATTCTCCCAGGTGCTTACTTAAGGGGGCAGATGTGCCGTCGGAGAGTCTGTCCGTCCCTCTTTCTTTTCTTTGTGCATTAACTTCAGGTTTAATGCAGCTCAGAAGAGCGTTTTAGAACGAAATTTAAAGCTGCGCTCTTCTTCCGAACTCAAGCAAAGTCGCATGCAAGAAAGAGAACAAGTGAAGGCTGAGTTGGCAGTACAGCGCACAAAGTGGGAGGAAAAACACCTCGGCGGTTACACCCGAATATACCCGACGCCAGACTGCGAAACCAAATATAAACACCTCTTCGAAGCGGCCCAGGAAATATGGGCAAATACAACAGGTGTTCTGCGCTGTAGGCCGCTGTTTGATAGTCTACGTAAAAAACGAGAAAAAAATTACTCAGCAGCAGCAGACACCGCACCTCCGCAACAAACAGCGAGTGTACAGGCACCCCAAGCACGCGATGAGTGCAAAAACGAGCCGGTGTACAGGTACACATCAGACCAACGTAACTTCCGAGACAAACAACAATTCAACAAAAACGTGGTCCCTAAAGCTCCCCTCAGAAGCAATAGCACCGCCACAGCCCCGCTTGGCCGCATGAAAGGCAAATCTTCACCCCGCCCTTGCTTTGAATCAGAGCAACAACAACTGCAACAGCAACAAAAGCACCAGCAGCAGCCGAAAAATCTTATCTCTGATGCCCAGACTGTTTCAGGAGATGTGCGTCTACCCGCTTCAGTACCAGCAGGTTCCCCGGTGTCTCTTTCTTCATTTTGCAACAACGCATTGATCAACAAACAAAACGAAGAAGCTCACGTTTACGCAAATTGCAAAGCAGAGACAGCCCCGTCTCAGGCATCTACAGAAGAGCCTTGTGAAACGGCAGACACATCAAAAACGTTTAGCATATCCCTCGGAAGCAGCTCCGGCAGCTCCACCCTCCTTTCCTCCGTATCTAAGCTGAGCAGCAGCAGCAGCAGTAGTGGTATGCAGATTAATTTACCTCCCGAGAGGCTGAAGGAGTTGCACACTTGCGTGCAAAGGGGTGACGGCAGGAGGCGAGTGAAGTCTGAAGTGTACAGACAACAGGAGGTGTACGGACAACGCGCGGGGAACAGAGGGTTGCCTTTGAACCTTACTCGTGTTGACGTTTCCTTCACTGCAAGGCCCGAGCTGCAGTGCAATAAGACCGTAAACCGTAAGCACAGCCCACGAGTGCCTCTACCGGCCTCACAGCAGCAAGCAAAGAAATCATCTGCTGCATGTTCTAGTCCCAAGAAACACAATATGACGCAAAAGTCAAAACTAAAAACGAAGAACGGCAGTAAAATTGCTCGGAACTAAGTATCTTGAAGGTCCTTTATATTGATGTACGTTTACACGGCATTCTTTTGCCGCCTCAGTGTAATTTCCCACTTCTCTCTAGTTGCAGTTCTGCGTTTATTCTTGAGACATAATACAATATAGAACAAAAAGATATAACTTTGTACAATATTAGCCCACAGTACAGTGTACGGTGCATGCATTACGGCGACATATTACCGTCTATTTTACTATAATGCTAGTGCAATATTCTAAATACTATAACGCAGCACTAGTAAACAGTATTCCACTGTACTACATTGTAGTACTTAGATATTGTAGAGTTAATCCCTGCCTGTGTTCATAAGCAGCGCTTTTCAGGAAGCTACTATTTTAATACAAGCGTGCAGTCCCCATGCTTTTGCCTTAACCGCTATAACCGCGGCCTTTTGTTTCTATCCTTTTGCCGTCGTAGCTGCTCTATTTCCTCTGAACTCTTCCCTCTTACTCGGTATGCCATTGCGCACACAAATTAGGTTTGCGTTCTGTGCCGTCTCAAGCACAAGCTTCATTTTGCTCTGTTTACCTTTCTATGTATCTGCACTTGCTAGCTGATTGTGTCTCTATTTGCGGGTCCTGCTTGTCTAGCTAACTTCCGACACACGAATATTAACTGCACTTTTCTGTGTACATCCACGCAAAACTCGGCTTTGCCATGTCTCGCGACGTTTGCAAAGGCATTACTGCGCTGTTCGCCTACTGCTCTTTTGACCGAATTCCCAAGGCACTTTTGGGGGGTATAGCTTTTGTTTTGCAAAGGCTGGGATGTCTGTACACTCCGTATCGCTACATGTTTCTAGATCGATGATCCCCTTGTCCTTTTGATTTGCTTCTTTGGCTTCTGCTGCGGTTCTGGGTGAGCTCTCTCCTCCCCAGGAATCATACGCTGCATAGACAGCCTCTTCGAGGGGCTTCTCTAAACGCAGCTGGCGGTAACGAGAACGAAAGCCGGCACATGAAGGCAAACAAGCCAACAACTCTGTCTTTGTGGCGGCGTAATAGTCCACCGTTAACCCTGAAGTACCCATAGACGCATTAACAGAAACGCATATACGCAGAGATAAAACATGAAAAAAAGGGTCTCAATGCATACACACACGCAGACTGGTTAGCACATAAACCAATAAAGCATTAAAGCATTAATACGTAACCATACGCCCTAGATCCTCAACAGGAACAAGCACAAACGCAAGCATACGTACACAACAATCGCCACACATCAACATATGCACATAAATACATATATATAACAACACACGAAATCGCACACAAAATGGATTTCAATACAGGTAAAATTTACAGTTGTGGTGCTAAACATCACGCTAACTGCCTTCAACCTCAGTCTTTTAGAGTGAATGCTCAATGCCAAGCCATTGCCATAGCCGTATTCCCTAATCCCTAGGGCTGGACTGTCTCAAATTTGAGTTTTGGCTTCAACCCTGTTTCTGGTGCCTTTATAATTGCATTTCAAGGAGGACGCCGGCAAATCTAAACATGGTGAAGGAGCAACAATATATATCCCTCACGCCCCCCTAACAATGTCGATATTTACATTGCAGGAGTAGAGGACACAGTGGTGCAGGAAGTAGAGAAAACGTTTCTAGAGTTCCAATGCAGGCGTAAGGACACGCATTCACTAAAGGGAGGCGGATAACCCCTCCACATTGACGGGAAGAGACAGACAATGCGCTCTTGTTGGCGTCAGAACAAATGTGTACAGATTATACATATGTGCACACCAAGGCCACGGGGCGAACCACTGGGAAAAAGAGGCAAGCACTGTAAATAGCCACTTCCGATGAATTTTTGTAACAAGCTTCATGTCCGCCACAGGCAACAGAGAACAATCGCACGATGTGCATAAAAATAACCATGCACAGTCGCTATTGCCGAATATAAACGAACTGTTCTATTGAACGAATAGGGACTGACAGACACAGACACCCACCAGGAGCTGCCAGCAGCTGCAGCCTTGCCGCCATTTGCTTCGTCACAGCAGGGGCCTCAACGCCAAATGACAACAAGATTGCGTTGATGAAGGAAGGCACCTGCCATCTTGTACAGAAAACACGAACACCAACGAAAGAAAAAGAGACAAATATAGAAAAACAGACTGCTAAGCAAGGAACAAACGAACGAGCAAGAAAACAGAGGGGGAAGAGGAAGAACGTGCACATCAGCAAGCAAAAATAAGCAAAGCACGAATATAAACTGAAACGAATACAAAAACGACAAACACTGAACACCTTAACTGCAAACACGAAAACCAGAAGAGACAAATAAGCGGAAAACGAAAAATAAATATGAAGAGCAGCACGTGCAAACAAGATGAAAGCATAGTAAATACTGATGCTCAGAGCATGCAAATGCCAAGAGAGAACGAAGCAAGAACAACTTTGTCTCACTTTTGATATTTAAGGCGGTTGCACTGCATGGCGTACCAACCCAACAAGGACCGGTACATTAGCTCACAAGAGGCCCTCAGGGGCCCCTTATCTTCCCAAACAGGACGGTGGCCCACCAAGGGGCCCACCGCCGTCATTAGGGAACCCCCGCTAACCCTCTCGTGGGGTATTTGGTCCCCGTTTTCCCTCCCGCAAAAGCTATCTGGCGAGTTCTGTGAGGTACTTGCAACCAAAGAGTGTTTGGACAAATGCGAATCACTGGTACACGTCTTCTCCCCTTCGCAAGGAACAGGAGGCCTCCGGAGATCTGCGGTGGTAGCTGCCGCCGCAACAGGAACTGCAGCAGTTTCTGATGCATGCGCCGCCACAGAAGCGCCGGCAGGAGCAGTATCTGCAACAGAAAATGTGCCTGTCTCTGCAGTTGAAGCACCAGCAGAAGCAGGAGCTGAAGTGGCAGCTGCAGGAGCTGCAACATCGGCAGCACAGGCTGCCGCATCAGAATCAGCAACAGGAGCTCCAGCACCAGCAGCATGATGCTCGTTGCTGCTTGTGTGCGCTGCCGAAAGAGCAGCGGCGAGGCGGTTAGCAGCTTGTCTGTATGATTGGACCCCCTCATCGGCACCCATGGCAGCAGCAAGCAACGGATTAGGCTGCAGCAGCTGTAACGTCTCAGCAGCAGACAACTCCTGGAGCGGAAGACCCTCCTTATATGCTTCAAACAAGAAATGCCCGTCTAAGTCACTGAGAGCCAAAAGCTTGCGCCCTTGCCTGTGTATGCCAACAAGCAAACACTCGCAAACAGCAAATGCATGAATTGTTTCTGTAATAGTAATAGTAGTACGGACAATAATATATGCATACA
Organism: Eimeria maxima; assembly: GCF_000499605.1. Taxonomy (NCBI): domain Eukaryota; phylum Apicomplexa; class Conoidasida; order Eucoccidiorida; family Eimeriidae; genus Eimeria; species Eimeria maxima. The sequence continues at coordinate 15,053 of NW_013565957.1, read as the reverse complement.
ATATATTACCCACTAGCCAATAAGAAGATCACAGAGCAAATATCGTCAAAGAATTGAAAATATGAAGACGAGGATCACGATGCAGCAAGCGAGAAAATGCAATCTCTAGCTAAATTATGTCAAGTGCTTTAGCAACACGGGGTCATCTATATGTAAACTTGAGGGAGTTCACTCATGAATTTCCCAGAATGTAACTGAGGCACTTCTGACATTACGACAACAACAAAACCAACTACGGTAGCAGTTGCAGCTGATCCTCTAGCAGCAACAGGTGCGCCAGCTTTCCATACAACAGCAGCAGCAGCAAACCAGCGAATTCTCCACCTGGGGGCCCTTACAACCCGCTGGACGTAAAGATCCGTGTCTTTGGGGGCCCCAACCTGTGAGGCAGAACACAGTTTGTAAAGCTTCTTGTTCATTTGCCTTTTAATTTTATATAAGCGTACTGATATGTTTTCCTGCCGCATTTAACTGTGTATAAACGCACTTGTTTGTTTCCACGTACGTACACATATACAAATGCAGGCATGTGAACATGTATACATTTGTACGTGGACTGTGTATGCTGCCTGGACTGCCTGGTGTGGTTGCGGCTGATTCTTTGATTGTGCGAATTTGTCTTGGGCCTCAACTTTTGAAGTCTGCTTTCCTACCTGCAGGAGAAGAGATGGGGATCCGAGCTGCACTCCCACAGCCGCCACATCAGTACAAAATAGAATTTTCAGAGCTTTGTGTCTCGTCTGCTGTTTTCCACCTATGAATTCAGGTGTCTCAGAAGCAACAGCGTCGACGACTGCTCTCCTCTTCTCTCCTGACAAACGGCTGTGTAGGGCAAAGAAATGAGGAAGAGGGGCACCCACAGGCCACCAGGCCCTCTCCTCTAACACTCCAAAGCATGCCGCATCAACAACACTGCTGACGCTGCTGCCGCTGTTGCTGTTGCTGCTTCTGCCACTGCTGCTGCCCCTGTTGCTGCTATTGTTAATTGCATTGTTGGTGCTACAAAGCTGCCTCTCGCCTGTCTTTTGCAGCTGCTGTGCAGCAAGGATTTTGTTCACATTCGGGAAAAGGTAATGCTTGAAGAACGCGTAGTGAAACTGGAGACTTCTGGCGCTGTTAAAGAAGACAAAAACCCTTCGAGAGGCGGCTTCGAGGCCCCTCTCTTCAGCTGCACGTGCATTGGATTGTGCAGCAGCCGCTTCTCTTGCAAAGGCATTAAACAGGAAATGTGCGTGCAGCTCCGGCGGGTACAACACGAACTCTTCTGGTGAACGGTTGGACCCCTCCCTAACAATCACCCGTCTCCCCATGCCCTCAAGTGCCTCTGGCTCCTGACACCCCACTACAGGGAAACGCAAGGAGTCTCCAAACCCCAACTGGAACTTCTTCTTACGAATAAACTCCTCACTGCGTTTGGGGCCCCACAATGCATGCGGGTGTGCCAAATGCAAAATGCCTCCCGAATTCGCACGGCCACCTAAGATTTTGCAAGAACCCATGGGCCCCTCTGAACAGGGCCCCCCAGCTAGGGGAGGTCTGAGAGGAGAGTTCTTGGAATTGAGAGCCTCAGGTGCAGGCATATCAGGAAAACTACATTCTTCTTCTGTGGGGGACCCCACTTTCCCACTTGTGAGGAGCCAGGGGGGCCCTTGCGCACTCCCTGAAGCCTCTACAGTATTTACTGTCTGTTCGTTGAGCGCAGCAGAGGTCCAGTTGCTGCTACGCTGTTGGGCAGAATTGGTGCTGCCTGCTTCCGTTGATAGAGGGAGCAGGGGCGGTATCAAGCGAGCAGCTGTGAGGGCTTCGCAGTACTCGACTGCGTTTAGACAGAAGGAGTTAAGATTCATCAGCCGCGAGGCACTTCCACGAACTTCCCACGACAAACTGCTGGAGAGCAGAATAGACTTATGAGCTGCATCACACAAGAAAAACCACGACAACCACAAAAACCGCAGCGGGTGGTGCCGCTCCTACTTTCCCCGTGCTTTGCGCACCTCCCTACGGGATTAACGACCCGAGAACCAAACACAGCCACTCTCTTCAGTTGTAAGTACCGCTCACCCACTGGTAATAGCTCCTTCATTTTCGCCAGGGCTGTCATCATGGAAGGCTCTTGCAGCTGCAGAGGTGCGTCTTCAATAATGAAAAATTTGCAATTCGATAGCATGTGAGGTGTATCGGCCTGAGGTCTAGTGCAAGGTATCTTTAAGCCCTTGTAATTCGCAGCAAGCATAAAGGAAACGAACTCCTCCATCTTTCCAGGAGTACAGACAACCACATGAGGCTGCGCATGCAACAGAGCCTCAAACCACTCCCAAGGGGCCCTCCCAGACCCCCCTTCACCGGGGCCTCTCCCCACCAACACTTCCACGCGCAACCCGCTGTAGCGACCCAATGCCTGCAACAAATTCCGCGTCTGTACCGCCATATCTCGTGTTGGAGTTATGAACAGAGCACGTATACACTCCAATGACGCCACCTCCGGGACCCCAGCGGCCCTCCCCCTCGCCCCAAGGCCCCCTCTGAGGCCTTCTGACGCTCTGAGGGAGCTCGGCGAAGAGGTATACTGGCCGTCTATGGCTTCTATTAGGTGGCAGACAAGTGCCAGTGCTGCTGCAACGGATTTACCGGTTCGTGCCGGCCCTGCAAGCAACACATCTATCTGGGGATGCAGCAGCAGCGGCAGCGCGACTTGCTGCACCGGCAGCAGATGCGTGATCTTTGCACCTCTTGACAAGCCCAGAAGGACTTCCTGCGGTATGGCACCTGCATGCACAGCGGAGGCGGATTCTCGCTGAACAAGAGACCCTGATACTGCCCCAAATCCCTCCTCCGCTCCCACTGCGGCAGCTGCTGTTGGAACCCCCTCCTGTGCTGTTTCCGTTAGCTCAAGCCGTAGAGGACGCGGCAAAGTCTTTATGACTATTTCCCTGTAAGAGCCCCCCCACGCGCGTTGTTTGGGAATTGGGAGACCCCTGCAGGTCTCCTGCAGCAAGGGGAGCCATGGCTCGTGGGGGCCCTCACTGCGCAGCAATTGCTCCAGAGGGTGAATGCTACATACGGGCTCCGAGGTCTGCAGGCACTGCAGATTTGCGTAGTGAGTGACGGGGGCGGAGAAGGGGGAAGAAAAGGCTACAGTGGAAGCATCAGTTGATGCAGACAACTGTGGGCGCAAGGCCGCAACTATTTGCCCAGAGGGTTTGTGTTGCAACGACTGCGAGAAACACCGCGAAAGCAACGCCACGGAATCCCGGGTGTTGCGCAAGAAAACTGCTGGTTTTCTTATTTTCTCTACTCGCTGTTGTCTACCCCACCTCCCGCTCAGTGCTGTATATCCTCTCAGCTGCATGAGGTTGTACTCAACAATGGCGAGTTCTTTACCTATCCGAGTAGAAAAATCAGGCTTCACATGGGAGGAAGGAAAGAAAAGGCAGACGCCAATGTTCGAATGATGGCGAAACTCGTGCTGAAACGCAACGAGTTCGGCAGCAAAGCCACAAGTGGAACGCACAACTATCAACCCGTCGATTCGCTGCGGGGTATTGACTGTATGGAAGAAGAAAATACCAATATATATGAAGGATATATGCGACCATATTCACATGTTTTCCACTACATTTGGTAGCAGCACGAAATGGAGGCAAGGCCCCGAGACAGTTGCTTGGATTAATCATGTCTCGCCATCTTCTACACGTTACTAATATCTGCACGAGGAGTCAAAGTCTGTGTTAAATGCATTTAGAAACGAAAAAATTTAACGTTATAGGTATACTGACGTAAAGAAGAAATATACCCCCGAAAAGGCCCTCGATACAGGGCCCCCAGAGGGCCCCCCAGAGTGGGCCCCCAACGGATTGAGGAAATTGTAGCATCGATTTACCATACCAAAAGGCCATAACAAGAGTACTTCTCTTAGCGAATAAGCTCCTAGCCCTTTTTAACGAGGGATAAGGCTGTGTATTGTCAAGTTGCTCCGATAATTTGTGATTTATGAGCGAAGGATGACTCACCGTCTGTCTGAAGTTGGCAGGTCTGTCTGAAGCATGGCGCATGAATCCTTGCTCGGCCTTAGCAGGCAGTTTGCTCGAAAGTAGCCTCCCTGCCCTCAAGCAGGAATCCTCAGCAATTGCGTGCAGGAATAGTTCATGCAGCAAAGGAAATTTAGTGCGGCATAATGCAGCCTAGCCGGTGCAGGGTTGGCAGGCCTCAAGTGGCCACAGCTACCCTTACCCGGCCCTAGTAGGCAAATAGTACTCAATCAAAAGTCTTCACGGCTTGTCTACCATACCATCCAGCTACGAAACCTTGCTTGTGTCTGCTTGTGGGGCTGTCTTGAACCCCTGGGTTGAGGCGAGGTGACTTGCACCTGCCGGCAGCACAGCCCTTCTCCCGTAGCTCCGGGGGTTTTCGGCACTGTGCTCTGGAAGCTTGGGGACTCGTGAGGGAATTCAGTTGCACTTGAGGAACTTTGAAGAATGTGTGTGACGAACGGAACTGAATCGTATCCATCGACTATTGAAAATTGCAGACCATAGATAAGATACAGGACCTCCGTCACACTTTGTCTGCCTGACGTTAGCAGTGTCTCTTCATTTGGCATATGAAGCCTGAATCAGCCTTGGTAGGCAAGCCACATACAAGCAGAACCCTTCAACAATTGTATACAGCGTCAGAACATGAGGCAAAGGAGGATTGGTTGCGTGCGCATGTGTGGTAGTAAGGTGAACCGCAACTCATCTGAGGGCCTCTCCTCTTCCCCAACTCCAGCTGATTGGGTTGTTGCGATCAGGCTGGTGAGGGAGGTTATCGGCGTTCAAGCAACTATCATCTTACGGGGTTTTAGATACACGGTATCTCTTGATTGTCACAGGATAAAATCGACGTCATTCATTTCACATCGTCTAGTTCCAGTTGCCTGCAGGCTTCCCACAGAGGGCTGCGAAAGTGCTCACCAACTGTGTACAATGTTAGTTCACCCAGCAATTTGGAATGAGGTCTGCTCCCCTGCTTTGCTTAGTTAATTGACGCCAGGAGACTTGCAACTCCCGTCGGACTTCCACGTCTCCGCACCACACGCCCTTCTGCTGCTGAGCCTAGGACGTGTGGTCAGTGAATCTGAGGCTGGTTGCTCTTGGAGGGAATTTGCACGCTAAGCCCTTCACTTGATTGTGCCCCACAAAGGTCTTCAAGGAAGTTTGGCGACTTCCCTCAGGCTCGTGAACGTCCCAACGTCCAATGCATGGAGAATTACTGCACCTGCGTGTCCGCCTGCGTGCTTTAGAGAGCCTGCTAAACCATAGAAAACAACTTTCCAGAAATGGAAGTGAATGCTGAAAGTTTCCTGTCGCATTTTCTTGCCTTCCCTTTTTCCGCTTTCTTCATATATTCCAGCGCTATTGCTAGCTGTATATGGATTTGCTCAACTGCAAGCGTATGGAACTAGCTTCCAACCGCCTGGCCTATCGTTGGGTAAGACGAAGGTGGTTAGGTTTAGACCAGGGAGGTCGAAGGCAAGAAGAGTGCACGTCTATAATAATCACATTCCTCACAACGTAGGGCATCAAACCACTTTAATTACTCCTGCTGGATAAAGCGTGGCAAAATCCATATTTATCAACTGCCCCAACTAGGATGGGTTTACCATATGTAAATGTAGCCCCCGACTTTACCAGATTACAATCGTATGCTTTTAGGGTTCCAACCGGCCTAAGCAAGGGTTTATCAGAAGGCGGTTGCGACCCTAACTATCTTGCAAACTGACACAAACCACATGGCTTTTGTGTAGAGGAGGCACCTTACCTTGAGGAGTACCACACTTGCCTGCATCTGCTGCTACAAGGCAATCGAGTAAGGAAGTGTAACCAAACATTGGGCACGGTATGCGCTAACACACTACAGAAAGTTGCTAAACAGACACCTGTACCTCGCTGGCCCTTCCTATACAGCCTGCAGGAAGGTATAGCTACGTGCCCCAACCTAACACCGTGTACAGGCCAAGAAACATGCAACCCCACAGTCTGGATTCGTGTCCAGACGACGAGCAATCATTGACTCTCCTACTAATTACGTCCCTCTGCTTGTACACATTTTAACTGAAGACAGAGGGAAGCTGTTATCGTCTTGATGCATGCTTGACAGCAACCCATACACGTTGGAATCTCCCACCGCGAACAACATGCGGCATTTCTTCTGTGCGCACCTCTTTTAACGAGCCGTTCCACACAGAAGCAACACGGAGATTCTGATGATGGGATGGTACATTTATTAAAATTCATAAGTACCTTCATGGTACATCATTTGAGCTGAATGCCAACTAAGGGCTGCCAGCGTGGGTGGTCACGAGCACGCCTTGTACAACACCACCACACACTGACACGTCTCGCGACATACGCTGGAAGCACGTGCTGTTGCAGGTGAACCTCCATGAAAACTACTGGGCTTTGTTCATGTCTCCTCGTTATTATCACCTACTTCTCATTCATTTGGCTAAGAATCGTAGTTTTTGGCTGCAAAATCTCACCCAACACTGTACAGCGGAGTGGTGAACCTGCATGCGTCGGTCTGTGCCAGCTTCACCAACAGGAATCTGTCTTCTGCCTGTTATCCGTTATGCCTTTTAACAAGTGCGCAAGCAACACACATACCATGTGATTTGTTCTAAAGCACCTTCTATAACCGCTCACCTGCATAGTTCACGGTGCGCTAGCACCTGCACATAGTGTATGTTTTGGGGGTTACTGGAGTCGATGTTATGGTTTCTTTGAGGCTGCTTTGTGTTGTGTTCCGCTTTTGTTAGGATGGCAATGACTCGAGTATTCTTTTCTTTGGCCGTTCTTGTGGGTTTTCCCGGCCTGAGTGCAGTGCTTGGGAGCTCCGAAGGCCCTGGTAATGAGCGGCACACACTGGGCACCGCCATCGACATGATATTTTCGCGGATTCTGGAAGACACTGCACACGAGTTGAGAAACGGCCGTGAGCTGCAGCGGTGCGGCAGGATTGGATTGCGGACTCAGGGAGAAGGGGGTGCCCGCTGCCGCCGCGTGTTGAAGGGGGAGCCTGAGGAGGCCGAAGAGCTGCTGCCGTTTCTACTAGGGGACGAAGACGCGATGAAGCTGTGGAGAGATCATTTTAGGCGCCATGTGAATGACCTCGTGAACGAGGCAGCCGAGCACAGCGGTGCAAACACCCCCATCCACGGCCCAGTCTTGAAGACTCTTGCAGAAGGCGAGTTCTGGAGCAGCCGCCCGGCTGTGAGCAACGCGGCGCTGCGGCATTTGCGGCTGAAGATGCAGCGCATGAAGTTGTCAGCTGCCGAAAAAGGCAACAACCCCGAGCTGGCTGTGAGCTGGGAGGCGGAGGTCTCGCCGAGGTTTAAGTACCACAGTATCAAGGATGCGAAGAGGCTGATGGGGACGTATCTTAGCTGGTACGAAGATCCAGAGAAGCCTGCTGTGCCTTTGGGGGACCCGCTTCCAGTGAAGAGATTTGAACTGCAAACGGGGGAACAAGGGGAGGAGGAGGCAAACTTCGATGCACGGGAGGCGTTTCCTGACTGCAAAGACATCATAGGACATGTGAGAGACCAGGGAGACTGCGGCTCTTGTTGGGCGTTCGCCAGCACGGAAGCTCTCAACGATCGGTTCTGTATCAAGACAAGCGGCAAGCACTCGGAAATGCTGTCTCCGCAGCACACCACTTCTTGCTGTGACCTGCTCCATTGCTTGTCTTTTGGGTGCAGCGGGGGGCAGCCCCGCATGGCTTGGCGGTGGTTTGCAAACGATGGAGTGGTGACTGGAGGCGACTTCAATGAGCTGCACAAGGGCAAGACCTGCTGGCCCTACGAAGTGCCTTTCTGTCAGCACCACTCCGACGGGCCTTACCCCCAGTGCGATGGGCCCCTTCCCAAGGCTCCCAAGTGCAGGAAAGACTGCGAGGAGGTGGAGTACACCACGAAAGTTCATCCTTTTAAGGACGATCTGCACTTCGCCTCCACTTCATACAGTGTAGAGGGCCGCGACCACATCAAGAAGGAGCTCAAGGAAAACGGAACACTCACAGGAGCCTTCTTAGTCTTCGAAGACTTCCTCATGTACAAAAAGGGGGTGTATCATCACGTCACCGGCATCCCCATGGGTGGTCACGCGGTAAAAGTGATTGGCTATGGCAGTGAAGAGGGCAGGGACTACTGGCTAGCTGTCAACAGCTGGAACGAGTACTGGGGAGATAAGGGCACCTTCAAAATACAGATGGGGGAGGCTGGCATTGATAAGGAGTTTTGCGGAGGCGAGCCAAGAGTACCTACAAACCTAAATCCTTTCTTGCAACAGTCAGCACAGGATTTATGAACTCGAGCAACTCATCGTAAACCCAGCGTTCCAGGGGGTAAAACCAGCCCTTGGAGCTTCATGCATATGCGCGGTGCCGCTTTTTGCCCCGAGAGTTGCAGAAGTGGAGGGAGAGCAAGCCACATCCAGCGATGGCGGTTGTGATGTACACATTGTGCATGCACAGGTATGTGGTTCCATATTGAACGTTCACAGTGTTTGTCAACGGCCCCGCAGTAAGAAGTTGTTGCAGTGTGTGTGATGTGTAGAGGCCGCCAACGGCAGCTTCTAGTGATGATAGCACAGCAGTTCCCATATTCGGAGTAGACGGAAAATATGACCCGTCTGCAACATTGCAACCTGTCGCGTGCCCCTGTTGTGAGGGGTCGTTACACAGGGCCCTTGAAACAGGTGACAAATCCTCCGCCCCATTTGTCGCCACGAAATTGCTTTTTTTTTGACAGAATTATCATCAATATTTGCTTGGCTAGAAGTTGAGACGTAAAGGGGAAATTGCGATATTTTTAGATCTAGGGTGACAGCTGCACTTCCCTACGAACTAGGCCTTCGAGCCAGACAGGGTATTCGTGTCATTGTGACTGTCGAGTTTGTGCATGGATATTCACGAACAGCGCTTAAATATTCGCCTTAAAATTCGCCTGTTGAGCATGCAAGTACTCGCCCGGGCGAACGCTCCACTGGAGTCCAATGCACTGCACTATGCTCCAAAAACCTCCATTCACAATGGGGCGGTCCTCCTGCTACTCCAAACAGTGCGGGCCAGCGGCAGGTCTTGGACGCTAGAAACGCTACAATAATTACACTACACCAAAAGTAACTAGCGAGGAGCAGTGTTATCTGCAGGGACACCGTGTACGTCTGGCATGCAGCCTTCAGTTCATATGGAACCCCTCAGTTGTAGGGCAAATCACCAGGTGGTTATACAGAGTAGGAAGTTCGCGCTGTTGATGAACTTGCTGGTGAGGATTCAACGAGTAGAGCAGAAGATTCCGCCGTCTACTGCGCGTTCAATTGTCCACATTTTATGTTGATTAATTCAGCAGGATTCACGCATGTGCGTAGGCACTCACACAGTAAAAATCTCTACACGCGTAGATTATAAGCACCTAATCTTGCAGAAGTGATGCGGTGTTGGTGGGCTGAGGGGATTCGCTTTTCACTTTGCCTTCGCGAAAAGGTTTCTTGGCCAGGATCCACCTGCAGGACAGAGACCGAAACAGCTAATAGACAAATATGCTAAATTTGCATTTTATTGTACTCCCTGTGAGCTTTGCACTCGATGAACACACCAACATGAATATCATGACATTCAAACTGGCCACTGTCTGTATACTGAGGTAGGCAGAGACCACCGTCGACGAGTCTGTCTGTCCGTTCGCTCCACGCAGTGTACTTTTGCGTGAATTATATCTCGCTTTCAGGTCAAAGCCTTTGTTTCTATCTTCAATGCTTGTTTTAAGATGAGTTGAGCGTTTGCAGTCTAGTGTAGATAAGGCGGGTTGGTGTTTGGGGTCTTATCTAGAGGCTGTTAGGGGGGTTGAATTAGAGTGTATTTGACATCTTAGTGTAGGGCTCTTCTTGGTGTCTGTTTGAGGGGCCGTCGTGAATTTGCCTACTCTGCGGGAATTGCCACCACCCACTGCAGACCCCAGGCAACGAAGAACAAGAATGCAAGAACCGCGAAAGACAAGCAGCCGGCAATCCAAAGGCATGCTCCTTTGTAGAGGCAGGATCCCTGAAATGAAACATATTTGTTCGTTTGACCCGCATATATTGTAACCACAATGTTGCACAAATACACACAAACACACACACACACACACACACACACACACACACACACACACAGACACACATCCACCGCAGCCTCTTTCCAGTTGTTCAAGTAGGGCCCAACTCTGCTAGTTATGCTGCTGCTGATGCTGCTCTTGTTGTGCAGGCATACACCTCCTAAACCCTGCCTTACCGCAAAGACGCAGGAGCATTCTTCGCCTTCTTTGCCCTGGGAAGTCTGCAGATAGGAGCAGCCCACAATGTGTATACAGCTTAAATGCTGCAAGCTCCGCTAAGGAGTTCGTGAAATTCCACTGTAAGGCGCAGGTTGGGCGCTTACCTGCAAAGCAGAGAAAGGGTCTGCGGTTGCTGGAGCCTGAGAGGGCTCTTCTCGTTTTGCATTCTCGCCTTCAGGGCCACCGGCCTGCTGAGTTAGAGAACTGTCCGTGGGGGCATCTGGCACCTCACTGATACTTCCCGTGTGTAGGTGTACGCGGGCAACAAGAGGGGAGCCGGCGGGCGGCAGGGGTTCAGCAGAACCATTGGTGAGGATATCTTCCTTTGCTCTGGCCTGGTGGGATAAGCCTGATGCCACAAGCCACATGCCACGTACAAAAATATATGTACTAGTATAACAATATGCATCTACTGGTTGTTCGACCGTTTACCACAAACCCTGAACTCCTCCCCAGATTTATTTGGGCGTCATCGCAAGAAGGGGTCTCTCCCATACAGCTGCGATTCAAAAGGGATTTCTGATGTTGCGGCTGACCATAAGAGGGTCTGGTGAGGAGAACGAGGCAGCAAAATAGCCAAACACACACCGATGAAACCATCGTGCCGACGGTCTAAAAAACTGCAGGCGCCCGCTCGAGTGGTTGCGACTCTTTGACGATCATTTAGGAGTTTCTATGGAGATAGACACTCCCTTGCTGAAGGCATCTCTAGTGTGACGAACCCATGGAATCTCTGATCATGGGAAATGGCCTTTGGTGCGCCAACACGGTAAACAAACGACCGGGAGGAAACTGCTGAAGGAAAATACCTGAAGGAGCTTACGCGCCCTAAAAAATATATTTAATCAAGCAAGGAGGGTCAGGCCTGCATCCATCCACGGGGCAATGTGAGTGTGGGAACAGTGTGGGCGGGCAGGCAGTCAATCGATGGCTGCCTCAAGAGAACCACTCGCTTCGCAGAATCAAGTGGGAACGAATAGAACGATGTTAATGACTTCTTATATATACTGGGGGAAATAAATGAAATCCACCTTTTGCTTCTTTTGAAGCAGTGACGGAGAGTGAACATTCAATCAAGCGGCTTTCAGGGCCAACGCAAGAAATTCGGCTGGTCAACCCCGATGCAACAGGCATGCACAGACGAAGAAGAAACGACGCCACCTATTTTCAACAGAAGGAATATAAAAATATATTGCTATATTCCTTCTATGAGCCAAAATGTTTTCAAGGGCATGGCCTCTCAGCTCAGCAGCATATTCATACTGAGTTATTACATTGTATTGAGGAAGAACTTAACCGACCACACCTCCACACACCATACGCACCGCTTATCCATCAGAGTGCATGCTTAATGGGGAAATGCCTTTAAGTTGCTCAACCCATGTGACACTGTGGTTGCTTTTTCCTTTAAGCCCGCAATTCTTTAACATAGTGCCAACAAAACCAGCGGTAGCACTCGTGTCTATAAGCAGGGGCTTCCAACAATTCCGGAGGACATTTTCCGGTGATACTTCCATTGAGGGCACTCAGTGTGGCTACCGTAGACACTCTCAAGAAGGGCGTCTGAAGAGAACGGATTCCTAGCTAGCCCCAGCGTCAGTTATTACAAAGGAGTGGTGGTCTTGGAGGAGCGCAGCGGAACGTGCAGGTGCAAAGCAAATGGAGGTAGCAGAGGCATCTTTAGGGACCAACGATCCTTGTACTACATCAGTCGAGGAAAGGGAAGAAGACAAGCAAGACCCATTTCTGCTTGCTGCCGACTTAACCGCACTAGTATGATCCCCACAACCCTAATCTAAAAATTGCATCTATGCAAAGTTCAGTGGCTGTATAAGAAGTCTCAGTTTCTGGGTCGCAAAATGCACTTACTGGTAGCTTGTAGCTGTTTTGGCACCTCACCTCGTATTAAAGCCTTTGTAACAACAATAGCGCAATGTAAAAAGTACCGGCATTTCCAGTCGGAAGCCATCGTACGCGTTCGTTTATTTAGGGTGCGGTTCTCACGAAAGTTGGCCTGTGCATCTGGCAGGACACCGTAGCAGTCTCTTGAAGTTGCCAGTGCAACAAACGTCATTTGGGAAGACATCCGAGCAGTTCACTGCTGTTGCCAGTACAGCGAACGTGAAGGAGTTAGGCAGTGCAGAACACAACGGGGTTGCTTATCGGAAGATTCGAAGGGCCTGCCAAAGCCAGTTCCGTCATTCTTAAACGACTTAGTCTCCTTCGTCTCATGTTTATTCCTGTACTGCACCCTATGCAGTCTGCACAAATTGTGGCACCGCCCTGTGGTAGAAACCGATGCCTTTGCCTCAACTTGTATGAATTGCTCTAGCGGCTTGCTGGAGTTGTATCGACCGGCATTCTTTAGCCTGCAATGAGCCTGTATATTAACCTGCGTTTATTTCTGTCTCATAGGCCTCTATCCACGCGAAAAATGCGGAGTCGCTGAGCGCAGAAACGGGCATGAAACTAGAGTCTATTCTGTAAGCTAGGGTCGTTGTCGCCAAATAGACGGGAAAATAAACTTTTATAAAAAAAAAGTTTCCGTGTTTTTTTGACACTACGCGATTAAGTTAAAAAAGAAGTTGATTTTGTCTCCATCAATTTCTGAATCAACAAAGGGTCGCCACATTTTCCACTACCCTGGGGATATAATACAGGACATACAGGTGCATGGTTGGCTACGTCGACGTGTGGAATGTTGCTGCTGCCGCTTTGCAGGAAGGAGTGCGCACGACTAGAAGCAGAATGTGAAAGGGTACTTGAACAAACGCAGGAACAGGAAAAGCCTCGAGAAGAACCTCCTCAACCTCAGCCGGAGGTTAAGGAGTCCTCACCAAAACAAGCAACTGCAACACCGAGTAGTTACAACAGAGCATCTGAGCCAGCTCGTTTCGTCCCAAAAGTAACGCGGGTTACGCCGAAGCCGACGAGGCTTTTACCGAAGAAGAATAACTCCACTCTTCAGGAGAAAACCCACCTTTCTCAAAACCGTGTCGACTGAATTCGTTACGTCTTCACTCCTTTGCCACCGTTAAAACGTAGTGCATGTTTACTACATAACAGTTGCATTACAACCGTGTCGACTGAATTCGTTACGTCTTCACTCCTTTGCCACCGTTAAAACGTAGTGCATGTTTACTACATAACAGTTGCATTACCCCGCCACGGGAGGCGATACTTTTCCACTCCGAGCCTTTCTTCTAGCTACCACTCAAATATGCCCTCCAATGTATTTTTCTGCGGTTGTGTTGCCTCCATCACCAAGTGTCAGCCCATGTCACAAAGCAGTCATCCATGCAACTTTAGGGCTACTCTAAAATTGCAGAACGCTACCATTGAACGGCCCACAAGGTCTTTTTAAATTTCAAGCCTGAAAGGACACAAGCGACGAACAACAATACCGCAGGGAAAGTCGTATCAACCTCATGTATGAAATATTCGCAGATAGTTTACCCCGACTGGAGTACAGCAGCTCCGAGAGACGCTGGTAAACTGCTATTAAACGGTGCGCCAACGATACCGTAATATGCAACGCCATCAGACAGGGATAACTGGTTTGAACTGGTTTCCACAAGTAATGCTTTCGGAAGCCAAGCGTTGTGGAGTCATCCTTAAGGCGCTTCTTCATTGATTAGATGTATTTCCCCTTACAAACCACCCGATGTGCAACTGATACTTTGCCTAAACGCTACGAAGGTTCAGTGGGACCCAGCTACCGCTCCATACCAACAACCCTCAAGTCCGACAACTAATGTTGTTGCTTGCAACTTTAAAGACATCCATGCAGAGTAATGTGTGTAACTAGCCTACGTATACGGTCCGTCTCCCGAGCATAGGGCCATCGGCAGTCTAAAAATCAACTGGAATACTAACCTATCTCTAAGGATATTCCACAACAACAAAACAAATCTTTCAACATAGGTAATTGTAGTTGTACCAAATAACCAAACAGCGCGCATCAAAGTGCACACTTTTTTTTGTTGCCCTTATCTCTGAATCAATTCCCGATGCCTCAAGGGCACAAACATAAAGCATGTTAAACCTCTACTGAAAAAATCAAGAGAGTGTAGCAGCATCCTCCTTCAGTAGTTGCGACAGTAACTCCTCAAGGGTAAATCAGAGAGAGGAACAATATACTTTTCATCCTACAACCGCTGCGCCCCTTGCTCCAGCGAAATGTATGCACACATACACACTGCCAGCAGATGTCAGGAGTTGCGACAGTAATTCCTCAACAACGGTTCAGAGAGAGGAACAAAATGTTATCATCCTTATCAGTGGCAGAACACAAAGTGCCTTCGTCAGATAGACAGTGTGAGGTGAAATGGATGTAGCTGAACGCCGAGGAGTACTCCGCAACCCCCTCCGGTAGCATCAACGCCTGCATGGCTCTCAGCAGTTGTTTTAACGTGGCACAGATTTAAAGCAGTATTATTCGCTTAACCAAGCCACGCAGATACCCTGCTTGCTCTGTTAATCCATTCTGCATATATGCATACATATACAATGATCATCTACAAGATTTGGCGAACCTCCGTTTCAGCAATGGGAGTAATCAAAAATGATTCATAGGACATGGATTCTGATGTCGTCATCGGAAACGCTAATTAAGCAGTTTTAGTCCATAAAGGCCTTTGTCAGAGCGATAAGGGATGCGTTCGCAGTTTGCTCATCACGGAAATCAGCGAGATTCCCA
>NW_013565956.1:0-1983 GCF_000499605.1 Eimeria maxima | reverse complement strand
AAGGTCAAGATGGGTCGCTTCAGCACAATTCACTACTCTGAAGATGAAATAGCGGTACCGAGGTTCCCGAAATCGCAATGTAGGAAGCCAAATGTCCAGCCAAAGCAAAGTACGCCTCGCCTAGATACCTATAACCTGTGAAGGTCAATCGAACGCCCTTTGCATCGACCTCCACTATCAGCAACAAAGGGTGCCGTAAATCAATACAATCATTCGTCAAACGCACTGCTGCCCGTACGAAGCAGCGCTCGGGCTAGAACCAACCCGCTGCACAAATGTAACTAAGCTAGATCACGAACACCACTAGGCCCGCCAACAAACGTCAAAAAGCACGTTCATCAAACACAGAAAAGCCTTTCCGATGCAAAGGAGCTCGCGCATCACATTAACATCGAAGCGCACTGCCTGTTCGATGCGCCCAAATGCAAGCATGTGGGGAGGGGTTCCAGAACCAACGAAAGAACAGACGCGAGCTAGAAACCTCATATAAATGCGCAGCACACGGCTTTGGAGACAAAAAAGCAACAAATAGGTGAGATTGCATAGCAGGTGCCCGTTTCACAACTATGCATACTCCAAGGCACGCGCAACTAGGTAAGCCGTGCAGCTCTACATGTCACCCCAAACCCCCAAACATTCAAGATACAGCTACAACCAATGAGAAACAATCGACTCAGAACCACTCCCGCTACAGAGCTGCATCTAGGCTATATCAGGGACATCAGTCCTGTTGGAAGCACACATAATTCGACACTTTCGCAAAGCAAAGCAAGGCAATGAACTGTAATGGATATTGTGCAACCGCCAACATCCATGCGCACTTTCTGTCCGGCAATGCCCGCAACAAGTCGCTTTTGGCGACGATGACGGACAACAAAACCACAGCATCGTGACGCTTTGCTCTCCTACGTCACAACTACTTGTGGGCTTTACATAGCAAACCCAGCATACAGTCGCAGAGCCAGGAGAAGAAAAATATTCAATACCATACTATCACCATGGATTTGGCAACTGTGAAACGGCAAAGCATACCCAAGTACGCTAGCCATTCCGCTCACCACACGTCGCACCCCTGGGTAGTATAACGCCAGAAGAATATCTACCCATGCAGCATCACTGTGAACCCAAGCAGGAACAGAGACGCACTCAAGCGTTCCACACTTCGCGTCCTAGAAGCACACATATGTGCAACGCATGACACCTTCCTCCAAACACGTTCTTGGCTACCCCCAATCGCAAACTGATTCATCTAAACACAACATCCAAATTGTGTATTAAACCGTCTGCAGCGGTGCCTGATCTGCCCCAACTAACTCCAGCCATGCTCCCTATCAATACGTGCAAAACATCGCATTCAGCCTGAACGCCGGCACACTTACTCACATAGACCAACTGATCGACAGCGCACCGATGTCAGCCCTCCCCTCCAGCCGTAACCATTTGGCCCGCCTGCGTCTCCAGAGGCACAGTTGCTTTGAAGGTCAAGATGGGTCGCTTCAGCACAATTCACTACTCTGAAGATGAAATAGCGGTACCGAGGTTCCCGAAATCGCAATGTAGGAAGCCAAATGTCCAGCCAAAGCAAAGTACGCCTCGCCTAGATACCTATAACCTGTGAAGGTCAATCGAACGCCCTTTGCATCGACCTCCACTATCAGCAACAAAGGGTGCCGTAAATCAATACAATCATTCGTCAAACGCACTGCTGCCCGTACGAAGCAGCGCTCGGGCTAGAACCAACCCGCTGCACAAATGTAACTAAGCTAGATCACGAACACCACTAGGCCCGCCAACAAACGTCAAAAAGCACGTTCATCAAACACAGAAAAGCCTTTCCGATGCAAAGGAGCTCGCGCATCACATTAACATCGAAGCGCACTGCCTGTTCGATGCGCCCAAATGCAAGCATGTGGGGAGGGGTTCCAGAACCAACGAAAGAACAGACGCGAGCTAGAAACCTCATATAAATGCGGTCGTGTGCCG
>NW_013565955.1:0-1872 GCF_000499605.1 Eimeria maxima | reverse complement strand
CATGTCCAGCTGGAATCATCTCAAACCTACAGGATCGGAAGGCTTCAACAGTTCGTATTCGTACTAGAAATCAAAATCAAGCAACATCTATTCTTCCGGCGAACGAAGGATGTATGCTATGGTCTCATTAAGCTTGCACTAGAACAGCTACACTTCTGTTTCTTCCGTGTTCCGCCCCAGACAAACTTCCCACCTCACTAAATACTCGCATCACCACCCCGAAAGGTTACCTTCACGCGAAACCATGTGCCAGGCATGCCATACATTTTGACGAAATCAGTAACGTCACACTGCGAGGAGTGAGTATTCATGATCGACAAAGCTCATACATACGCAAACACCCCAAAGCCCTTCCCAAGCCGTTTGACAAAGTCGGGCTAGAGCTAAACTCAGCAAGGCCTTCCTTTCCGCCGACTCCGCCAAGCCCATTCCTCTGGTTCGGGTTTTGTTAAATAGTACATACCCAGAGTGGAAATATTGCCAATCAATTAATATAGGCCGATAAAAGACGTCGAGACATTTCGCTACCATACCGGCGTGATGGCTGAGTCCCCCCATAACCCGCACTTGACCGCTCCTTGCACCGGGCATGAAGGCTCGACAAAAACGTAGCCAAATGCCTGACAAGCTGTAGTAAATACTCACCAGCTGTGTTTGCCACCAGCCCCATTAGCAACTCCAAAGACAAATAAAAAGTTGCACTACACGCATTTTTCTTGTACGTCGAGGAAGATCTACTGCAAATATTGCATTCTCTTTATCTAGTACTAGGGGAGCTCTGGTCTACGACTGTTTTCTTCAATAGAGTAGAAGCAAACGATAATTGTCCTTGATTTAGGCTTAATATATTTGAAGCTAGCCTGCATGAACATAATTAGCACCACCAACAAAGTGCCTTGCCAAACCGCTCGCCAAATTTTTGCAACGTCATTCTTCTTTCGCACCACAAATCATTTGAAGATGCAGTGATTCTTCATAACCAGATGCAGAAGAAACCGTACATGCAGTGCTCAAGGCTTTGCTGTCACATCGCATCTGATTGCTGCACGCGCTTCCCGATCATCGCACCGAATGCAGATACAACCCCCACTTTGCACGTTGCGCAGCAGAATGCTCATTTGAATGCTTGATGAACCTCTGGTTTCCTACTCATGGAAACACCTTCCTACATGTATAAATGCATGGAGGAAAGGGAGCAACCAGCTTCCGAATGACTGCCTGGAGATTCATCACCTCTTCTGCATCCGGGTCACACTCATCCGCCATTTTGCATATAACCGCTAGGCAATTTTGAATCACACTCTTCCGCCATTTTGCATATAACCGCTAGGTCATTTTGAAGCCTTGCGAAAAGCCTCAGCACTACCAGCATGCCAACTGCTCCAGTACCTTCTACTTAGTACACCACAAGGATAGCTTCTCCACTTCCAACAAAAGCAAAATGGTGTGTCTTCGAGAACCAATGGCAACGTGGAAAACCGACTTCCTGAGCCAGACACCCACTCACCTGCCAGTCGCAATTTGTTTTTGCCGTCATGTTACCTGATTAATTGCCTCAAACAATTCACGGGCGTTCTCCGTTCTCGAAGACATTAGATCGTCAGAAAAGAAAGCAAGCAAACGCTCAAGGGTTACCCATCCAACACGAAGCTGGTTACAGCCTCAGCATCGAATACACCACAACGTCAACACCTTCACCTCTAGCCCTCGCAACCCCACAAAATCAACGGACAAAAGAGACGCTGGGAGTGAACGTGTATGCATCTGTCGCGAAACCCATACGTAAGATCAAGCACTTCTCGGGTGTCCCTGGAAAGCTTCGGTCGCACTTTCTGCGGTCGGCACATCCTGAACGCCACCACACCCTTCCTA
>NW_013565954.1:0-2515 GCF_000499605.1 Eimeria maxima | reverse complement strand
TATACAGCGTTGCAAAACCGCCCACATAGGAGGTGCACTTTTAGGCTGAAGCGGTATTATTGTTCGTCGCCGCCCTCCCGCCAGCAACCATGTGCCCCAGGTGGTGAGCGAGTGTGCCTTGGCAGTGACTCAGGAGAGTTGGGAATGTTGTGCCTGCATAGCTAGGTGGTAGTGTACCTTGCTGTTCGTGAGCGTGCCAAGCGTAATCGCGAGACACGTGTGGTCGGCTTTGTAGGTTGTGTGTTAAATTGAGAGAGCACTTTTGTGCTCACAGAAGCTGTATAGTCTTCTAAACTGTTGACTTGTGTGTAGCTCGTATGTGAAGCTTAGCAAATGTTTTGTGTGTTTTGAGTTTCGTAGTTCTACAGTTGTATGCAGAAGTTGTATCGTATTCTAAACTGTAAAATTGGATTTTTTCACGTGGATTAACTACCCAGCCGACCGCATTGCTTCAAAGCCAACAGCAGCTGAAAAACCCAAGTTGCACTCATTATAAAGGCGTGCAATCGCACCTTTAGACAGACCACCAGTGATACAAAAACGCGCAGGAACTACTGAGGCAGAGTGGTTCTCCGGGAGCGCCCATGTGTTTGATTGTGACCTTAGACACTTGCCACCGCGCGCGTTTGAGGGTGGTCTCTACCCCAACATCCTTATGACAAGGCTATTCCCTCTGGTAGACGTTGGTGCACCCACCAGATTGCCCTATGCACAATGGGATTCTTTGAGATGTCATTTGGGTTCAGGTGCCGACTGCACATGCGAGTAGTCCATTTGGCCGCCGTCCAACATTTTAGTAGTGCGCGTCGCGAAGGTGGTGCTACTACACTTATTGTACAGGTCCTTACTTGGTTTGTTTGAGTCTTCTGTAGTCGTGAGAACTGTGACGTTGTGCAACCATTCCTCATGTATGCTTGTGCTCAAAAGCATTGCCTATATTTGATTGGATGTGTATTTGCCCGCGTCACACTGGCGAGACTGCCGAGGCAAAGGGTTCCAACATTCCGTGCAAATCACAGCGGTCTTGCGTTTCTAGAAAGTATGTACTAAGCTTCATTCTCCAGTCAGCGACGGCTGGCAGGACGTTCTACTGCGTGGATTTGGAGTACGCGAATAAACTGTGTGTTGTAGCAGTGTGCAGCGAGAGCCCTGTACAGGTGGACTGTGCAATTCTGGTTGTATCGGTTATCGTTCCTAGTGGATTAGAGGTAGGGCTACAGACCAAGGCATAAACCGACAAATGGAGTGGCTGAGTGTGCCTATTTATCATGGGCATTTTCAAATCGATCTCGTGTTTCATATGATGCGATTGAAGGCGCAGTTTGTGCATGGCGCCTATAGGAGAGCTACCGGCATCGCTGCCATTGTTCTCGTGTTGTGATGGTCGGATTATGGTGTATTGTTGTGCGGCCATGGCGTGGCTGAGAAAGGTAAGGAAAGAGGAGTGAGCACAAGAAGTGGAAATGGAGCATGCCACTCACATTATCATCAAAGCGTATACGGCTACCTTGTTGCTACTGCGTAAACGCGTGTGTTGTCCGGCACAGCATGACGTTGGCTGTGGCATAACATTGCCATGCAGTGATGGCAAGATTGGCATGATGTTGTCCTGGCCACGTTTCAGCTTGTACGTGTGTGTTTCTTGACTCGGTTAGCCTATGGAGTGCGTCAGGTTCGTGATTCGTGGGACGCCTTCACCTTCAGCAACGCAGTCCCAAGGGGCGGATTACGGATAGTTTGGGGGATTCGGATGTTCCATTTCGCCGTTTGAGGAGACGCATGCCACCCACGGACGCATTTGCCTTTTGTTGGAAACAGGAAACCTACTAATGCGGCATGCCAAGTGGTCTTTAGAAACGACGATGGCTTGCTCGCAATGGCATAGCTTTTGGTATGATTGCAACGCGGATTGACTGGTGTGCGTACAACGCCAGAAAATGATATCGAGATGCAGAAGGGGTGATAGATTGCCATCCCGAGATGCAGACGTTCTTTGCCGTTGTTCTTGGATGTGTTTGAGCATGTCGTGAGGAGAGCAAAAGGAGGTCGGCTGAGTAATCACGTGTGCATTTGGGCGTGGGAAGAATGGGTCGTTTCTACGTTTGGTGCGGTGAGCGTTGGCGTGCGTGTGCACCAGTCAGATGTTTGGTAAACAAAGAATGCAAAGCCGAGCAGAGCATGCAGAGCGTTTCCCTTTGAGCCAATTGTTCACGAAGTATCGTAGCTGCTACGGGACCTTGCCGCGGAAGAGCAACAACCGCGCTTCGTTGACGTTTGCCGAGTGGCCCTAGGGAAAGAGCATTTATTGTGGTTCTGGTCAGCTTCAGGTAGGTCATATGTAATTGGCGTTAGTCTTGAATTCATCCCGAACGTTGTGTTGGGACAGCTAGGTGGTAGTCTACCTTGCTGTTGGTGAGCGTGCCAAGCGTAATCACGAGACACGTGTGGACGGCTTTGTAGGTTGTGTGTTAAATTGAGAGAGCACTTTTGTGCTCACAGAAGCTGTATAGTCTTG
>NW_013565953.1:0-1897 GCF_000499605.1 Eimeria maxima | reverse complement strand
CGCTCACGAAGTCGCATTTGGAGACGATAAAACACAAAAACACCGCATAACCCCAATGAGTAGATGCCCGATGTCACAATCGTTGCGTGCCCAAAATATACGAAACTCAGCATAGAGCCCTAGAGTGGGGAGGAGAACAAATATCCAATACTAAGCCGGTGCCATGATGTTCGCAGGTGTGGAACGCAAACGCATGGACAAGTACGCTAGACATTCAGCGCAGCACACACCGCATCCCTCAGCAGTACGACGCCAAAAACGTATGTAGCCATGCAGCATCACTACGAAACCGAACACCAGCAAGAGCGGACTCAAATGTGCCATTGTTCGCAAGCTAGGGACACACACATATGCAGCTCGTGGCACCCTCCTCCAACCATGTTCAAGTGTACCCCGAACCGCACAATGATGTGCCTAGACACAGCATGCAAATTTTGTAATAAACGTTCTTCACTAATCGCGCGGTTTCCGACGCCACTGTCTTCAAACCTGGTCTTTCTCAATAAACACAAAACACCGCATTCAACATAAACTCCAGCACACTTACTCAAACGAACCACCGCTAAATGAAGGCCACAAGCGACACCAGTTTTGTGTATTTGGCTCCTTTGGGTCTCCAAAGGCACACTCTCTTTAAATATCGAGTTGGGTCGATCCAGCATACTTCATTGCACTCTAGATGCAACAGTGGTTCGGGTGGTGGAAACGCAATGTAGCAAACCAAACGCGCACGAAACGTACACCCCTAGTAGCCTAGACACCTACATGCTGCGGGAAGCATTCAAACGCCCTGAATATCGACCTATATAATCAGCAGCAAAGTGTATCGGATATTAATACATTCGAACATCAAAGGCACTGTTCCCAATAGTAAGCAACATCCCGACTAGAAACATTATCGTTGGACGATTGCAACTACGCTAGATTACACACAACCCTACGTCAGTCGGCACGCGTCAAAAGGCACACTCGCCAAACAAAGAAAAACCATTCAATTGCAAAGGAGCTCGTGCATCTTATTAACTTCAAATCGCACTTCCTGTCAGATACGCTAAACTGCACGCATGTAGCGAGGTTTGGAAACAACGAAGGAACACACTCGTCGTACTAGCTCAACTATGCAACAGCAGACTCCAAGCTCCATACAAAAACCGGAAGGACATGGCTTTGGAGAGACGAAAAAAGCAAATACGTGAGATTGCATCACAAATGCGCGCTGCACAACAATGCATACTCCAAAACACACGAAAGTAGACAAGCCCTGCAGTCGTAGCTTTCAACCCACAACAGCAGACATTCAACGTACAGATACACGCAGTGGAAAACATTCGTGTCAGAAGCGTTCCCGTTACACGATTCCCTCATCAATACCTTTGTAAGCACCCATATAAACACGTTTTTCAAACGAAGCTAGACACGGAAGTGTAGAGGATACTGTGCACCGCTCGACATCCAAGCGCACTTTCTGTACGGCGTTGCGCTCACGAAGTCGCATTTGGAGACGATAAAACACAAAAACACCGCATAACCCCAATGAGTAGATGCCCGATGTCACAATCGTTGCGTGCCCAAAATATACGAAACTCAGCATAGAGCCCTAGAGTGGGGAGGAGAACAAATATCCAATACTAAGCCGGTGCCATGATGTTCGCAGGTGTGGAACGCAAACGCATGGACAAGTACGCTAGACATTCAGCGCAGCACACACCGCATCCCTCAGCAGTACGACGCCAAAAACGTATGTAGCCATGCAGCATCACTACGAAACCGAACACCAGCAAGAGCGGACTCAAATGTGCCATTGTTCGCAAGCTAGGGACACACACATATGCAGCTCGTGGCACCCTCCTCCAACCATGTTCAAGTGTACCCCGAACCGCACAATGATGTGCCTAGA
>NW_013565952.1:0-2057 GCF_000499605.1 Eimeria maxima | reverse complement strand
CTTTGCCTTCACGTAGTTGATACACAACGCGCTAACGACTTCCCAAACACATTGCTAGCGCCGCGTGTAGCTGCACTATTCGTGTTGGCACCGCCATCACTCACATCCCGAAGTCTCCACTTGTCAGTCCCGCCATATCACGTCCTGCCATACACCATCAGGTTAGCAGCCAGAAATGCCACGCGCTGAACGCATATCATCAATTCATCCCTGTTGTCTCCTATCGGATATTGTCCCAACCATGTACTGCATCAAGTATTCACTGATATCATTTGCAATACCACACTTTGCCTCGCATATGCACCTCCGACCTCCAAAACACCCGGCTACTACACAGACTGAAGCGACCCCTCCCTCTGCAGTAACGGTCGCGGACGCTTGCTATTCTCACGCTGTTACCCGATGAATTTCCACGCATGGATACATGCAGTCAAGCACGGCACCGTACCATCTGAATGGTAGCACTGGTCATTGCTCCACTGAGAACATGACTATCCTTCACACCATTCACAGTTGTTACAACCTGTTCCATCTCCTGAATTGAAGCCTCCGCAACAAAGGGTGTCTTGCTCTTTGCATACGTCCTGTGCAAATCAGCCCAAAGCCAACACAGGAAAAGAGCGTGAAAGAAGTGCGTCATATGTGCACGCATGCAAAATCCATAATGGCAGCGCTGCTAAAATGCACCTCCCTTGCATCTCCGCCAAATATTAGAGAGACGCCTAGTGGGCCGCGATCGTTATAACGTCTCCAGGAACATCGAATCCGCTCTTTCTGGAAGGGCAAAGAAATGCCAAAGCCTGCCTAGCATGGCAACCAAAAAGTATCGCGTGCGCACACACTCATTTCCTGCTTCTCGCTGCCAACTCCCTGCTATGTTGGAGTTCTATGAGAACTCTACTTTAGGCAGTCTGCCGATGGGATGCCGGCCTTGTGATGTCCGCCGACAGTGCAAGCCTGCTACAGGCAGGCGAATTCCCCTATACCACAACACACACCAACCAAATTCATCTCGTACAACCCTCTAGAGAAAGCGTATCTTCTTTTTATTGCATTTCCATAGTTGTTGCACAACGCGCTAACGGCTCCCCAAACACGGTGCTATCGCCATGCGCAGATACGAAATTCGTGTTGGCACCGCCCTCAGCTACCTCTCATAGTCTGCTTTTGTTAGTCTCCTTAAAACATGTTCTGAGACATACTACAGGCAGAGGTACACAGCGCTGAACGCATGTCACCGCTGCATCCCTGCTGCCGCCTACCACCGATCACACAGACCATGTACTGCCCCACTTGTTCACACATCTGCAATGGAGTACCCTGCCTTGCATATGCACCTCGGACCTCTATAACACTCGGCCACTACACAGAGTGAAGCGATCCGCCCTTCAACAAAACCTGAAGCCTACTTTTCTCACAATGCAACCCAATTAATTTCCATACAAGCATATATGCATTCATGAATGGGGGCAGTTAAATGGAAACAATGCTCAAATGTCATTGAAAACATGAGTATTCTTCCCGTCATCTATAATTGGGACACGCTGTTCCACTTGCTGAATCCAAGCCGGTGCAAAAACCCTTGCCTTCTGCTCCGCATACCTCCTGCGAAAACCATCCCAGACCCAGGACACGGGGAGGGTTTGAAACACGTGCATCATATTTGCTAGCACAGGAGGCGTACAAACAGACAATGGTCAAACTGCGAACACCCTGCATCTCCGCCAAACATTAGGGAGATGTCTAGTCATACACATAACTGATACCTTCTAGCACAGGGTAACGCATCCCGACCCCAGTAGGAGGTCGAACAACATCACGATTTCTTCTCGAATCCGTTGCCCCAGCAAACTCAAGCAACCTCCAAAGCGTTCCAACCATACGAACATTATTACGTGTCCGCACGACGAACGCCTGCATCTTGCTCCAATCTCCCTGCTATGTTACGGTTCTATTGGCACTGTGCGGAGCGTTGTCGGACGCGAAACAACCACACACGTACGAATTCCGCCAAGCCACAACACAATCCAACCGAACTCATCTCGTACAAAGCCTAT
>NW_013565951.1:0-2248 GCF_000499605.1 Eimeria maxima | reverse complement strand
CCAGGGCAAAGGACAATCGACGCTATATCCAGCAATAAAATTCGTCCTCCGAACGCGGAAACGCATGCCAGGTTTCTTGGCTTGTACCTTTGACGACACGTAGAAGGTTGTTCTTGTTTGAGCATGATTTCCTGTAGTTCCTGCTGGTTCCCGCTTCGGTGGATGCTCGTGCCGCTTGCCATGCAGTCGCGACACTTAGCATGACCTTTTGTGGGGTTTCGTTTGGATTATTGAGCCATTATTTCTTCACAGCAGTCGGGATGCCTGCAGCAGTGACTACGCGCAAATAACAGTCAAGCACAAGCATCTTGGGCGTTTACTTTGAACGACGACGACGGGGGGCAAGCAGGCCCTGGATATGCGAGCAAGAGATGCAAGGTTATACTTACCCCATGTTATGGGCATTCGCTACTGTCTCTGGTCATCAGAGAAATAGCGGTTCGCCAGGAATACCTCACGCAGTAACCTGTATCGAGTTTACAATGATGAGGCTTTGTCCTGTTGCCGTAGTTAACATACACGCCGTCTGCAGGAAGTAGTCTGCGCAAGATTTGGACGATCCTTAGCTGGCCATCTTGCCCGGCCACTGGGTAGTTACGCAGCTTGTTTGGACGGTGTAGTGCAATCCGGAGGCAGGGTGTAGCTTTGGTTTGGCCAGAGAGTATGTTCGCGCGACAGGGGCGAAACTGCGACGATGGAAAACGCCGATCATACTGCATGTTTTGCAGCCAGTTGTAAGGCTGCTCGGGATATTCAATTCTCGGAATGTTATGGGTGGTGTCACCTTTCAGAATGTACGAAAGCAGGAATGGATGTATACGTGCATGAGAGCAGGTGTATTACCTTAGACTGTGAAGGGACGTGTGGGCGCGCTTTGCTTTGACCGCCCTCGCATCGGGTAGATAGTGGATCGAGCTGTTGTCGGTCTACAATATGCACTTCCGAGACATTCTGACCACCCTCGCGACCTCAGCAATTTGCTGATTCAGCAGTGATTGTAACCCTGTAGTAAAAGCTGCTGTATTAGAAGGCGCCAGCGACGGCGCGGTCCCGGGCACCTCCCACGGGTCGTGTTCCTGTACAGGAAAGCTGCTCTGTCTACTGTGTATATTGCCCAATTCCATTTCGTATGTGTTGGTGCAATTAGTGGATTAATTATTTATCTAAGTATTACATCTCAACGGGTGTTCGGGTCGCTCATTAGCGTTCAAATGCATCCTGGTTACAAAGGATGGTAGTCGTTTTGCAGGTAATGCAATGGCTGTGATGGTGCGCCTAACGGCACAGGTCGCCCTGCTTTCAAGCACCGTAAGGGTGTACACTCCCGCGGTGGTTCACCAAGGCTTCGTCTTCGGTCGGAAAGTACCTGCGTCCATGCTATATATTCCTATGGAGGAACATATGTGTGACAGGGACAGGCCATGCGGCCAGGCGCCCCTTCGTGCAGTTGGTATTGAGCCTCCCAGGTGCTTGCACAAAAGAACCTGAACCCACTATCTACTTGTGGTGCAACTAGGCAACATACAACCTTGCTGACATTTGTCGAGAGCAGCTAGGCTGCCTTCTTGTAAAAGACAGTCTAGATTGGATATGCGCGACTGAGTAGCTTCCGATCTCGGCATCTCCGGATAACCTGTTCTTAGCAGTCGACCGCGTTCGGCAGATGCAAACGTAAAGCAGATCGTACGTCTGTACCTCACCCATGTTTCGCCTTGAAGACTTTTACTTCTCGCTGGCCTTCTCATGAGCCATTATCTGACGTGTACGTGCAGCCACGTTCACCACCCTCCGCTTGGAATTCAACGCTAGCTTGCTGCGGGTATATGTGTTATGTTTAATTCGGCCTCCCCATGTATGTACGCTCAATATTGTGTGGATCGCAAGTGCTAGAGTGGAGAGCTGCATGAAGCCAGTCTCACCGTAGTGCACTCCCAGTTGTGCTGGCGATCAATTCGCCTGCCATGGTTAAGAGCATTCTGTCTGGCAGCCGGGCGACACTGCAGTTCCTGGGGGCGACTTGGGAAGCCTCAATATTCGGCAATCGAGGGGTTATGAAGTTTGTCTGACCGTAAACGGTCACGGTGTGGTGACGGTTTCTCGCTAGTTGCGGTCGTGCGCCATTTTGAAAAGACTGTATGCACATACAGCTTAGTTGGAGTCAGGACACTGCTGGACGTTCAAGTACAGTTGTTTGTTTCAAAACGGCAACACAGCATGAAAACTAATATTTCTGCCGGGGGAAGTAAGC
>NW_013565950.1:0-2078 GCF_000499605.1 Eimeria maxima | reverse complement strand
TGGGATTGAGCAGGTACTAGTTGATTGTGTAGGGCATCTGGCTGGGTGGCCGGTGTGTTGTATATGGATTGGGAGTGCTTGATGATGGCTTAGGCATTTGTGGAGCTATTAGTATTTGGTCAGTGGCTTTGGGTGTGTTGCTTGCGCTTCTCATTTCGGCGGACATCATGTGCAAAGTCCCTAAGGGTATTGCCAGCTGTATACGCATATCCCCTGCACAAAACGTCCACTGTGCCAGGCAGCATGACTGTGCAAGCAGACTAGGTTGTAATGTATGTAGAGGGTTTGAGTACTGCTTCCTATGTGAATCGTGCCTAGGGCGTACGTTGATTTCAAGTGGCATTTCGTGGTTGATCGGTGACCAACTCCAGTGCCAGCAGTAACATATGTTTGCGTGGGACGACCGCTTTAGTCGTACGCTAATTCAGCTGTCTGACGCATAAATGTTTATATGCATGGTTTGGTATTGCGACACCTGTTTAGAATGCAGCCCATCAATAATATAGAAAGCATCTCCTTGCCACTCAACATCGCAGTGCATCTGCACGTTCCGTTTTGGCTTGTGGAAGCTGCAGTATTTTATGGCCGCCTGGTTTATGTTGATGATGAGGTTGTTCGATCATGGCAGTTCTGATGCCAGGTGATGTTATTCACAGAAGGGAAGACACTACTAGGGAACGCGAAACGATGGAGGCGTATCTGTTCACAGCGCGAAGTGCGCTAGTCCTGTAGTGGGACCACAGCAGGGTTACACAGACGATGAGGAGGGCGGCATCGCCGAGCATCCATATTTCTGGGCTCGCTCTGCAAATATTCCGCGCCGGCAGCGGAGTACGGTACAGCCAAGCAATGCACTCTATTGTCTGGAGGGACGTTTCACACCTGCCGATGAAGTCCAGACAAATCCGAGCAGGACTCAGGAGAGTCTCGTCGCAGTCGTTGCAGCAAAGAAAGAGATACCAATATGCCAGCGAGAGTATAACCAACACCGCTGTGCACTTGTACCCAGTGAAGAGCTTTGAGACTTTGTCATCAACCCTGATAATGTTTTGCTTTACGATGTGTGAATGTAAATTGCTCTTTGTGCGGTCATGCACGGGGCAAGCTGTTGTCGTACTGCAAAAGTAATTGCAGGCAAAAGTTCTTTCGTGGGTATTCCCTGGAGGATTAGTTGAACAAGAGGCATCCCTGCTCTAGCTGCGTGTGCACCAGCCTACCAGGTACTGTAATCAGCATGCGTACACTGTATACAACAGCATGCAACCGAAAATACGCTATAGAAAGTAAGTTGGCCGAAGAGAACGTCACCACCAGGTCCATCTGACGTCCGGTAAGTGGTGTATACAGGCAGCCTAAATTTGCTGTGCTACTGGGTAGGTTTAGCCTTTGCTTGTGGGTATGCAGCGCTGTCGTTCAAATGTGTGATTTTGCGTCTTAGCAAGTGTTCAAGCTTCACTGTCATACCTTATCCACATGCGAGTTCGGCATGCTCAGTATCGGGTATCTAAACAATATATATGCTGGCGTCAAGCTTTTAATAATGTGTATGTGAAGTGGCCAAATGCGGCGCCACTGTAATATCTGTGCACTTGGGTTCGCAAAGACACTTGCCTGCCCGCGTACCGCACATCCACACGGGTCCAGCGGTTATGTAACGCATATGGCTCAACACCATCTGCATCTTTGCATTGCTGGACATTCAACAGGTTTTAATCTGGATGCAACCAAGACGGCGGTGGCCGTAGCTCCGCTGACGTCATGCTTAGCCACCGGTGAAGTCATGTTTACGCAGAGCTTCTACTCTGCGAAGAATATTTGAGGCAGGGAGGTATCAGACTGATTATCGTAACGTAGCAGCATCTGCAGCAGAGTAAGTGCATATGCACTGACAGCAGCGTCCTTTTGTTGTATCGAGTAGAGTTGAATGGCTGGTGTCAGTTCCTGTAGTAGTGCAACGATAGGAAAACACACAGTTGCAACTTCGGCTAGCTTACCGCACAACAGCCGCATTTAGTGAGGCGTTTGCCTGAGATATCAAGGCTTACAGAAAACACGGGATTAGACGCATGGGGACAGGG
>NW_013565949.1:0-3385 GCF_000499605.1 Eimeria maxima | reverse complement strand
ACAGCTTTGCAGACTCTCGAATCTGTTACGCTGCAGCGTGTATCCAACACCTCATCCGTCATCTCCCTTGGAGCCCGTGCCAACAGAGGAGTCGAACGTAAGCATGTGTGCATCCGACTATTCAGCACAACTCACGTGATGTTTCGACCGTGATTGTTCTACATACCACCACAGGATGCTGGGCTTCAGCAGGAAAGCGACACTGCATTCATTCAATAACCCTGTCACAATCATGCAGACTGACCTAGCCAGTCCCTCGAAGCGGCAAGGGGAAATCGCGTACGTCACCGACCAAATTGCAATGCCTCAGCATTGCTTGCAGAAGCACGCCTAGCATTCAACAGATGTAACCAATGTGCATCTAACCGCCTCAACAACACTACGTAAACGTCTGGAATATAGCCACCGAACACGCAGTAAACAGCCGCTACCCAGACGGTTCGCTTACTGTCTGGGTACAACAAGGCATGGTTACAAAGAATGCTGTGCATCGCCCGTGAGCGGCATTGAGAAGTAACTTTCTAGCTCTGTGCCTTCGCCTGCCAGTGCTGTGCGCTTGCCAATTTCCTCCACAACATACGCAGCACGATGGTTCCTCAGCGATTACCTCGAAGCGACAAGGGGAAATCGAGTACGTCACGAGCCACATGTCTATTCCACAACATTATGAGCAACAACATGCCGTGCATTCAACAGATATCGAACCAAAAGCGCATTTCAGCACACGAACACCACGATCTACGCGTCCCAAATATTGCAAACGTACGATATAAACAACCAGTAGTCATCCTGTCTGCTTACTGGCTGGACGCAACAAGAAATGGGCACAAAGACTGCGCATCGTTCATCAGCGGCCTTGAGAAGTTACGTTCTAGCTCTGCGCTTTCTCTAGCCACTGCTGCACGCTTGCCACGTTCCATGACTGACGCAGAACCAGCGAGCCCCAGGAATACATAGTTCCGATGCCGTGCAAAACGAGCCCCGCCTAAACCCTCCCTCAATCGGCAAGTGCTGACGCCAACCCGCTCACACAGAGAGACGCACGCTTGTCAATAGCTACTAGCCAATAATCAGTCTAAGTGCTCGCACATCGCTCAAAGATCAAAAGGCAGATCTTGCTGTTCAAGAATCTGGTGCCAAATATTATCCAGTCGACGCACGCTCTTGTGCACCAATACGACGAATGTATTGCGTTTTTCGTGTCCTGGATGACACGTTAATTTGAAGTCCATGTTCCGCTACTCAACCTGACACTATTCTTACGACACTAAAGCAGGAGGCTCTTCATGCGAGGGCTACTTCGACTACTGTGTAGGGAGACTTCCTCAACCGTGCAACGCTCAGCCTCAGTGTGTCTGTAATGGCTAAAACCAGAAGCCGATTGGTGCAGCAGAAAGCGGCTGCAAGGGCCTAGACCTAGGCCTGTCCTGACACAATCTACCACTGCTGTCGTTCTGCATATTGAATCTAGCATGTATTCCAGAAGCCCATGTTCCGCTACTCAACCTGACACTATTCGTACGGCACTAAAGCAGGAGGAGGCTCTTCAAGTGAGGGCTATTTCGACTACTGTGTAAGAAGACTTCCTCAACCTTGCAACGCTCAGCCTCAGTGTATCTGTGTCGGCTAAAACCAGAAGCCGATTGGTGCAGCAGAAAGCGGTGGCAAGGTCTAGGCATGTCTTGATGCAATGTACAGCTGCTGCCGTTCTGCATATTGAATATAGCATGTGTTCCACATACACGGAGGGGATCCCGCTACTCAGTCCCGAGCATCTGGGCCACCAGTTTAGGGGAGCCGTCGCCAACTTCAATGCAGGATCTCCTTGCCCAGGAGTTGCAAACTGAAACTGTATACGACTTCTCAAGTGAAGTGCAAGCCAGATAAGGATGCTTCGCTCACCAATTGCCCTCCACACATGCACGCCGCTTCTGCCATGCCGTGATTACGTGGCACGCTTTGCTGCTCAACTCATGTTTAGGCCCTCAGACACGCGTTTCCACAGCAACAGCAGAACCATGTGGCCACCAAAGTCGCAGGCGCGGCAGGTACTGCATGTCAGAAATGTATCTCACAGATGCCCACGCTGTGCCCACAAAATACAAACACCGTTGGCCGCTATCAAAATAGGTCTCCTTCTATGCGCAGTAAACACCAATGCCAACAACTAGGTTCACGTGTTGCGTGAGCAAGTAATTGAAACAAGATTTTCGGCAATTGGTGAACGCACCCACTTAGGGATATATCCACTTCACCATGTTGGTATAGTGGGGCCTTTAGCGCCACCATTCATTGTGTATCGGGCGATACTGCTCATACTCACAGGAGCGGTTGCCAGCTGCAGATATCTGGGTAACAGAACATTCGCATGCCCCTGCCCGAAGACAGCAGGCGATGCAGTTTGATGGCTGATGCGGAATGTCCATACTTTGAGGCCACAACGGCTTGCTTACTCTCTACGAAGAACCCATTCTGCTCGCAGCAGAAGGTCATCATGCATGTTCTTCACAATGTCATTTATATCATTGCTGCAATAGCAATCCAATAGGAACCAGTGATAGCTCACCATATGGAAGTGGACTTCATTGGGGCTATGGCCAATTGCACTTGTCCTTCAAACGGTGAGCCGACAAACACCCGTTATGAGCCCACATGGCTGTTGGCAAGTTCTACCACGTGACGCGTCTGCAGCAAACACATGCTCAGCTCTCGCGTACCTCAAACCCGATGCTGCATACAGCCATTCAAGATGCCACATGAACGTGCGCTCATCGGGAGCAACATCTACGCTTATGCGGTTCGCTTCGCTGCTCGACGTAAACCTATGCCCTCTGAAAACAAAAAGCCCAGGCTGGCCAAAACATCCTCCAAATAATCGGAACAACCACAACAAGCATGTATACAAGACAGAACAAATGCATGCGCACGCCCTGTATTGTAATGTCAACGTTGGTAAAATGGTTCGTCTTCGATTTCTAAAAAATGCATTTCAAATTCCTGTAGACACGCTGCCTCCAATAACCGCACAGTACTGCCGACGAACACCTCATGGCGTTGTGAGCCATAAGCAACTGTCAATTTACCTCTCTGCAAACGTTTGTTCAATAGCATAAGCATCTCCTGCAGCAATGCGACCCACCTCCTGCGACATGGTGTGGTGCTAAGGCACGCAGCCTCGATAGAACAATTAGTTAGCGCCTGAACCCCTGTATTAATTTACAAGAATAATGCCGCACACCTTCACGCCTCGCTCCCTAAAATGCCTGCTCACCACCTGAAGCCTCGATCATATGCACGCACCATAATTCCACCAACTCAACTATACTATGCTGGAATAAATTACTTGAACATTGTGCAGCCGGCAATACCTGCATTCATCACACGA
>NW_013565948.1:0-1707 GCF_000499605.1 Eimeria maxima | reverse complement strand
AAACCCCAAAACTGCAGAAACTCCCAGACATCAAGAGACCGTCAGCAGACGATTTGGCTCTTCTGCAGTGTCGCCCTCATCCCCTAGCATCTGGTCTTCGATGTGCCAACCTCACATGCATTTGCAGCTTGACCTAATGGGGGAAGGCAGCCAGTCAGTCAGCAGTCAATTCGGTCACCCAAATCCAATGGAAGCCTCGACGTTCAAACGAATGCCAGTATTTACGTGTAGTCGTGAGGCTGCCTGTTTAGTTGCTGTTGCCAGGCAATACGCCGGAGAGCCAATCATTTCAAAGGGACAAAAAAGCAAAGTCACACTTGTACATAGTCGGTGTCAGCGTGTCGTACGTTCTGTCGTGTGGCCGAGAATTACCGGGCTTTCGGGGACATTGGAGCCTGTCCACCAAGGGGGTAGCCGTGTGTCTGGGGGGTTTGTCCACTGTAGGAGACGCCAACGCTCTCACGCGGGTTCCTGAATGGTGGCTCAACTATAGGGCCACCTGCAGTGCACAGAAGCTTGCATCCGACAGGATTTGACGCTCGGTCACAGCCTCATATGGAGTCCCGCGACAATATGCCAATTCAACGCACTTTCTGGTTCGCCCTTGACCAACGGCAAAAAAGCTCCCCATCAACAACGTGGCAAGGCCCATTCAACTTTGATTATATAATTGTTATAAAGTAACAGCATTGGGAACAGCTAGGGTACGCTACACTTGGGAAAATACGAGTCTGAAGCTCCGCACTTCCTGCAGCACACGCACAGGGGAATGTCGACCTGCAAGCGTGAGCGTTGACGATTAGAGTCCCCAGTCGACACATGCGGGAATTCTCATCAACCTAACAAACCCCGCAGTTCCTGCCAAACCGAAGTGCCGCAGGTCATTCAAGGCCACGCATGTGCAAACGTTCAGCCCACAGTGGTAATTTCCGCGGCTATACCCTAGAAGGCAGGCACACGATTGGATAAATCGGTGGATGGACCTAGCTGGCATCAATGTTTGCTTCTGTTTATCGACAACTACCCAAGTAGCCATTTCCACATGGGCTTTAGCACGCGATCAATGTTTGCTCGTGCTGATACGGACACCATGAATACACTCCCAGGGAATGAGGAGTCAAACAAACATGTTAGTAAAGCTGCGTAACAGCAGCATGGGCTAGGTGGGGCACAGGCTTGCTACGTCCGTAGGCAAAGAGCTACGCACGGAATACAAGCTACACTGCAGGGAAGTGGTGGGCTAGTGACGGTCACGAAGATTCGCAGATCGATGGGCAATCGCCGTTTTATCGGACGTCTTCGATCCCGCTTAGCGCGGCGTTTGTCCACGTACCCGAAACCTGTAGGGGTGGCAGCACATACTGCTCTGTCCACATTCCATCACAGTCCAGGTGGCCTCCCTTCAGTCACCCATACACCTTCCGGTTCCTAATAATAACCAGAACGGCACACAACCAACGTTCAACATATCTGATACAATACACACCACATTTGACATTTTAAACAAAAGGAAACATTCATGCATCCATATAGAACATCAATAGGCAGAGATAGCAAAACTGATTTATGCACGATGCCTTTGTGCTCACAATACAGACACCTCTAACAGGCCAATAGTCCACTGCTTCACAACGGCACATTGGGGCAGTTCATACTTGCTGAATCCACAAAGCCGAGAAGCGGCGAAACCCACTGAACTCCGTGAGC
>NW_013565947.1:0-35780 GCF_000499605.1 Eimeria maxima | reverse complement strand
TATATATATATATATATATATATACAACTTGCCTGATGTTTCCAGGATTTGTTTTCTTTGTTCAATAAGTTCTCTTGTTTCCTCTAAGACTTGAATGATGGTATCCATACACCTAAAGAAGGGGTCTTGTTCTTTATCTGCTTCAGTATCTTTTTCGGGGTTAAGAAGGCATTCTTCTTCGATAGTTTTGACTATATGAAGCAATTCTTCGAGTTCTCCCTTGCCATGTTGCTGCTGTGCCTTTGCTGCTTTATTATCTTTCGCATTACTGGCATTATCACTACGAATTAAATGAGCTAATCCTCTCCCTAACTCCCCACTCTTAGAAGAAGGCCGCTTGTCCGCATTACGTTTGCCCCCTCTGTGACCCCCTAAACCCCGTAGAGAAGGCAAACCCTTCACATTAGTCTTCCTCTTGCGAGTTAAATCCAAATGCTGCAGTGTAGGCAGCTGCAACTCCTCCTGCGGCACTGCAGGGAGGAATGCCGGCAAACTCGTCGGCAACATCGCCAACTACCCTCCCTCCCTCCGCCCTAAACCCTAAACCCTAAACCCTAAAAAAATTCTAACACCCGCACTCCCTAATACAAAAACCATTACTTGGGAATATCTCTTATTCAAAATCCACACACCATCAAATGCTCCCAACAGATCCAAAATATCCAATACAGTAGATACAACCCAAATACTACTACGACAATTATTACTATACAATAAAAAATCGTCAAATTCTCAACGCGACAAACATATGCGCAACAAGCAATATACAATATACGACAAAGTGTACGCGCTACAACAACACTAAAAATGTTAACAAACCTCAATCCCTATCAAATGACCCCTCCAGCACACTCCGCTTGACACAATCCTATCACCGCCACCCAAAGCTTTCACTCATCACAGCGGACACCAAATAACGCCCAAAAACACCAACCATCTCCGCATCCTTCAGAGAGCCCAACCTTCCCTTTAAACAGTTATGCGAATGATTCAATCAACACTCCCGCCCATCCAATAGATTTTACGCGCCTCCCTTAAGGGCTCGAGACAAGCGACTTGCATGCAAAAACGTGCGAACAGCTGTCTGCCCGATCACTGAAGATGTCTTAACTGTCTTGACTTGTAGTTTCGAATTAAAGAATAAAGAAGGCTTCACTGCAAAATAACTCAGGAATTTGTATGGGAACGAGAAACTGCTTAAGCTACATGTATAATGTAATGGCTGGCTGCCAGTCAGCCAGTCCAGAGGGTCCGTACAACAGGGCCAGTTTCTAAACCTTACAGGAATGCTAATCCCTTAGGATATTAAATTTGTCGACTTCTAATAAATATGTGAATCTAAACACATCGATCAAGCATGTATCTCACTAACTTCACACCAGCATACCCGCGCATGACAAAACTGGGCTGATTTCTCTGATGCTGTGCATGCCTTCCGTGGTATTCCTTCGGTTTTATGCTCAGTGATTCGACAGAGACTTTAATGTTACACTATCATACTACAATGTGGTTTGATGCTAGGAGGCTCCCCCGCCTGGACAACTGTGACGTGCAATGACATCGTCTGAGAGCGCCTTGCCCCTACCGCTCAGGTGCCGCCCGGCTGAAGCTACGCAGAATTTATTTGAAACGGTTCAAAGCTAATGGACCGCCATAATAGGCGAAGTTTTGGTCTTCAGGCCCATTCGTCTCACGAATGGCATGGCTGACAAACCGGGGATCTACTATATTTTGGTATACAGGGCTTGAGTGTTTAGGAAAACAAGCAGGCGCGAATTTTGAATTTGCGATAGCAGCTGCATACCAGCTTTTCCTGCGGCCTATTCTTTGTTCTGTCTGCGCCCAACGCTGGTTGGGACGGTGCCAACATATACCCATATATCTATTTCGTCAAGAGAGGTTCGTCGTTTTTCGGGTGGAGTGTCTTTGAGTCGAAGGAAAACTCGGCCCTCGCCGTCCTTATGTTTTCGCAGGTATTTCTCCGTGTTCATGGCGTCTGGCCACCAAACCCAAGGGAGGCCTGATGTCTTTAAAATACATGAATAAACGCGAAATATATTTGCCCAGAAGTAGAGCTTGCCTGGGCCAAAATATCAAGCTCAAGTTGGCGATTCCCTGGGAACTGGGGAACGAATGCTGGGGTCGAACAATCAAACTGAAAAGCTCTTCTGTTCTGTGGGCGGTTTTGCTGAACAGTTCCTCTATTGAAAGGTGCCACGAACATTGGACGCCAGTACTGCTGCGGAAAGTGGTGATGCATTCGATATGGCTGATGTTGGTGGCCTCTCTTGTAGGGGTGCCCATGTTGCGATCGTGGGCCGTGAAAATGTTGCTGGTCATCCATTGGGGGAGGATATTTGCGTACATGTTGCGGTTGGTATGACTGCACATGGTGTGCTTCTTGCGGTGGGTTGAATCGATGGCGGGGATAACTCGTTTCATCTGCATTGGGTGCACCCATCCCCCTCCTTGGTACGTGGCGACCGCCATGGCCCACGATTTCGCTGGTGCTGTGGTGCGCTGGGACTTGCCCGATGCCGTGGCCTGGGACTGGTCCCCAGCTATGGCCTATAGTGTGTGCCGAGCTGCGACGTAGGATTTGCACTGATGTTTGGCCTTGGACTTGGGTAGTGGTGCGAGTGAGAACTCCGTTTGAGTCCTGGAGTCCGATATTTCCCAAAGGTAATTCTGCATCGTCCATGTTGTGGTCGGAAGCACGGTCGTCCTCGTGGCCCGCACTGTCACCCGAGTTGTTTGTCAGAACTTCTTCTACGCGCTGGCCTGAGACTTGGCGTGTTTCAGAGCCTGCGTCATGGCTGGCGACTTGGCCAATGCCGTGACCTGGTATTTGGCGCAAGCCGGAAGGCCGTTGCGGAACAGAACTCTCTTGCTGCTTTCTTGCTCGCTCAACGCAGTCATAAGGCTCTCCTTTCTCATAAGCTTGCCAAGCTGGATATTCCAAGGATGAGAGAAATTCCCGCTTCTGTGAATCGGCGTGATTCTGCTCATCAGAGGAATAAGGTTGGAAATGTGAGGATGGGTAATCTTCGTGGGCCTCCACATGTGTGTTGGAGGTATTTGCTTCATTTGGCTTAAATGAATTTTTCCTCGATTGGTGTTGGGATGGTTGTGATACAGACTGAGAAGGTTCGATGTTCACGTTGCGCAGGCGCTCTGGTAAAGTAGGTTTTTTCTTATTGGTTCGGCGATTTCGTTCAGGGACAAATGCTGCTGCGGACCTGCTGCCAGATTTCGGGTTCAAGCGGCACACGATTTATGGAAAGCTTCTTTAACAAACCTACCCTTGCTGTTGAGTTCTTGGGAGGGGCGGCAGACCACGTTGTTGCCCAGCTGGCATACCACCAGGCGTGTAGTCAGTGTCCTGTCGCCCCCCCGGCCGTGGCGAATTGTTCCTGGAATTACGGGATCCCGTGTCTTCAGGCTCACCCTGAAGTCCTAGTATGCAAAGGGTGAATCAATTATATACTGCGTATCAATTATACCGGATTTTCATGCGGCTCCGAGGAGCTTTCGAAGGCCTTTGAATTGGTGGGTTGGCGTTGCCTCATCTTGACAGGCCCGGTGACCAGCAGACTACGCCGAATTGGCGAAGGCAGGTAAACAATTGCGATACTGTGGAGAAATGATTTAAGAGCTAATCATCGCAATGATCAGCAAAGGGAGTTGTTCCAAAAACGCGAAACAGAAAAAGATGTGACGAGCAGCCGGGCACAGTGTCGTGCGCCGACCATAGTTGTACATACACTACAAAACAAACTGTGATGTTCACGGAGAGTGCGCTCTGCAGTAGTGAACGAACCAGCATATGCATACCGTGGTGCTGGTTCTTTCACTACTGCAGACCGCTAAGTCTGCCCTTTGGCACGACAGCTAATTTTAGTGCTCCTGTCAAAGTGTTGGTCCACGTACTCACCAGTGAGCATCATACAAACAAGTGAGCGGCAAACGGCAACTGGAGGACCTCGTGGCTAAAACACGAAGGTCGCAGCAGCGGTACTCTTCGTGTGGCGTAGCCAAAAACTGCACATAAGCAACCCTAGACCATTATTACAGCACTAAGGTTCCCTGTAGGCTACGTTTTTCATCATCAGCATTTCTGCCCAAGTGGGCGGCATCTTGTCTGTGCGATCCACCGTTC
Source organism: Eimeria maxima (assembly GCF_000499605.1). Taxonomy (NCBI): domain Eukaryota; phylum Apicomplexa; class Conoidasida; order Eucoccidiorida; family Eimeriidae; genus Eimeria; species Eimeria maxima. The sequence continues at coordinate 31,621 of NW_013565947.1, read as the reverse complement.
CTTTAGTTAAGCTTCATGTACTGCAAAAATTCATCCCAGTCTATCTGCGCAAGCATAAATGATGCAAAACATACAATCCAGTAATCGGCCCCCTCTGCATTGTTCAACACAGTCAATGCGTGTAGGGACTAAATATCAAAATTTAGACGAACCTGGCCATCACCATTCTTGTCTATCTGGGCAACGAGTGCCTTTATTGTATCCTTTGGGACTAAACGGTAATCGTCTCCACCAAGAACTGCTTCAAATTCCGGGACAGAGATCTTCCCATCTCCATCCTGTGTATATAATTTCCCACATGCTTCTCATCGTCCAACTAAATCAGTGCTGTATACTATGCTACAGAGGAGTCTATTAGAGAAAACACAGTGAAGTTACATATGTCCCACTTTAATGCATCCATCTTACCTTGTCCATCTTTTGAAAAGCAGTCCAGATAACGTTGAGCTCCGATTCTTTCCATGAGTAACATGCTGCCAAAAACTCTGGAGACAGGGTGTAAAAACACACGCCTCTAGCCTTTGGAAATCACCTGTCACTAGCGCCGTGTTCAGTTGAATGGGCACGTTGAAAGGTGAGCAAACGCCACGCTATTCCACAGTTCTTTTGTTACCTGTATACGAGACGTTTCCTGAGTCGTCGACGTCAATAGATTGAATGATCCTGTTGATGTCCCACTGGGGAAGCCCAACCTGGGCAAGACCTGAAAAACCCAAACAAGTAGCAGCTTGACTCGCACGTGGACCTCCCCTTCGGTCACGACAAGTTCATATTTGTCTTGAAACGTAGGAACCGCAACAATGGTGCAACCTCTCTTGGCTCTTCAAGTGCAGCGTCACACCTTCAGTCAATTCGCAATGAGATATTGTCCCATCGCCATCTTTGTCCAGTTTGCGGAATATTTCGTTAATCTGACGGATTTGAGGTCCCGTTACATTTAGCTGGTGGACCATCAAGTTGACTAGCGCATTCTTCAAATGCGACTGCCGCATGTATTTCTGCAACAAGATCGAGCACGGCAGCATGCAGTGGATTGGTCGTTGGCGGAAGTTGATACTGGTGAAGGGTTGTGCCGCTTCCCTCTGAAGTTGACGGCCCCTTCTGAATACGGCGATTGGGATTAATCCTACATAAAGCTGGGACAACTTTTCACGGCACGTACCTTCATGTTCTCGCATATGATGGGGGATATTTGGATGTCTTTCAAATCTGCCTGTTTGAACCAGGGATGTTTTAAGACTTCCGTTGCTGTCGGGCGATCTTGTTCCGGCTTGACAAGCATCCACTTAATGAGCGATACTGCTTCTTTAGTCAGATGCGCACATTCCCGTGAATAATGTGGTTCGCCTGCACGTTAATTGCCAGCATATTAGTTCTTTACAGACCCACTTCTCGTTTCAATAACTCCCTAGGGGCAGGCGCTAAAAACACCTGATCGGGTGTGTGTCACCGTGCCGGCATGACGAGCTTACAATTACAAACCTTGTATTTGACTTCCTCAATACTGGCACCCGTAAAAGGAAGACAACCCGTCAGCAAGAAGTACATCACGACTCCTGCGGCAACAAAGCAAATGGAGTGAATCACAAGATGTTGCAGGCGTGCTGTGTGTGGCAATACACGCAGTTAGGGAGTTCCTTTCGACAGTCGCAGAACGGACCAGCAGACCAGACGTCGCATTTAAGGGAAACGTTGCGCATGAAGACTTCTGGGGCCATGTACAGCGCAGTGCCTGCGCAGCAATAAACAGACAGAAGTTGCGTCCACTATCGAGCTACTCAACCACATAATCAGAACGATGATGGATGGATACCGCCTCCTTCCTCCACAGCAGCGTCCGTGGTCGCCATCAAAGGTACGCTTTGTGTGCCCTTCACAGCGAACCCCACCTGCTGCATTTTTGCTGTGTGCGTCTGTCTTCTCAAACAACTCCGCCAGGCCTACACACCAGCAGCAGCAGCAGAAGTCACAGGAACAGATATACTTCTATTTTGCCAGAGGAGTTGTGTGGTTAATTAGACACTGCTGCTGTGTGGCTCCAATGTGCTGCATTTCCTACCAAAGTCGATTACTTTGATGGGGGAGTCGGGGGATTTGTCTTGGAACAAAATGTTTTCAGGTTTCAGGTCTCTGCACACCCAGCACAGACAGTTGTACATCAGATGCTCCGCTGCCACTGTCTGCCGCTGGCAGTTGCGCAGCACCACGGTATCTGTTATATTGTGGTTCTGTGCCTTGTTCAGCTTCTGTAGGGCTGCAGGCCGATGCAGGCGGGCTTCGGGGGTCCCGTTCTTGCATGCGATGTGGGTGTTCAGCAGCTGTCTACAGCACCGTAGCTGATGCTTACTTGTGAGCCACGTGTTTACTGTGGAAGTAGGCGAGAGCATTCATGAGTTGTCTCATGATAACGCTGACGCTCTTCTCCGTCAGAGCGCTGCCCCGACTCTCTGCATCAACGAGGCGCTGCAGCAGCTCTCCTCCCTCACATGTCCTGCGCCCAGCAGAAGAAGCACCCACACAAATCCAAGCCCACGCCCACGGCAACACATACACACTACGCTGTCTACACTGAAAATCGCAGCCGAAGCTGTGGCAGCAGCACCAGAAGAGTTTCTGACGGCCGTACCCCGCATTTCGGAACAGACACATGCAGCAAGTCAGTGGGTCGGAAGAAGCAAGAGCAGGCGATGCACAAGGTTCATGAATGCTACAGGAGCCGGTGAGGGCAGGGGGGGTTCTGTGGTGTAGCTGCAAGTTTCGACCAGCCGCACTCACTCCATAACGATGTACACATTGTGATAGTCCTCAAAGACTTCGAATATTTTAATAATGTTGGGATGGTCCAACGATTTCAACACTTCAATCTCCGCTTCAATCTGCTCGCGAGGCACTTGACTCCTGTCGCGGTTAATCGTCTTTATTACCCTTTCCAGACCGCTACTGCGCACTCACATGCACACATCTGCTCTCCTGTCGTGCATACATAGTAGAGACGCATCCAAAAGCCAACAACGCAGAAGCCTCAGCGGCAGTTGTAATAATCGTAGTAGCAGCAGTAGGTGTAGTCGTTGTAGTAATAGTATTAGGAGTGCTAGCAATAGGAAAAGCAATGGTATTGCACTAGTAACATTAATAGTAATGCTAATAGTAATAGGAATAGCAATAGTAGTAGTAGAAGTAGGAATAGCAGTAGTATTAGTAGTAGGAGTCACAGTGGAAGAAGTAGTAGTAGTATTGTATTGACCGAAGTAGTAGTAGTAGTAATAGTAGTAGTAGTCGTGGTATTAGTACTAGTAGTAGTATTGATAGTGCTAATAGTTGCAGTAAAAGCAATAATAATATCAGTAGATGTAACTTCGTAGTAACAATAATAATAACGGTAATCGAAATGCTAGTAATAGCGGTAGTGGTAGTAGAAGTAATAGTACTAGTTGTAGTAATTGTAGTAGCAGAAGTATCTAAAATATGCAGTAGGAAGAAGGCAACAATGCTACAGAACCAACTCCATGCAGCAGCAGCAGGGCAACGCAGCAGCAGCAAATGAGTGCAGTAGAAGCGTGTTGCGTAGCAGCAGCAAACATGCAAACGTAAGTGCCCAACCTTTTCTCAATGACTCGATGAACATCTCCGAAGGAACCAGAGCCCAGCTTCTTTACAAACGTAAACAGATCTGCACGAGGGATAATCCAAACAGGAAAAGATATACACACAAAATCAAAATAAACAAGAAACATACAGACAGGCGAGAGCAACCAACAGGCAGGAATATTAGGGAGGCAAACAAACAAGCAAACACAGGATACAGAACCGCCCTTGATGCCTATTCGCCTGCTGCTGGAACTGCGATTGCTGCTACTGCTGCTATTTACTGCTTCAGCAGCAGCTGGTATTGTCTTTGGTCCTGCAGGCATTGCTTTGGTTTTCCTTCTGCTGGTTTTACTCCCCCCAGATGCTGCTATTACTCCAACTTCTGCTTTTGCTGCTGTTTTTTCTGTACCTTTTGCTTCTGCTGTTGGTGCTGCTGCTGCTACTGCAAGCAAATTACCTGTGATCGCAAGTCCTGTTTGTGCTAAGTTTCGGCGCCCGACGAAGAGGGAGCGACGGACTTTCATAGTTTTTTCTGGGTAATATTTTTCACGGACACGAGAAAGAATTTCCCAATACTGCAGCAGCAGCAAAGGAGCAATGAGACAACAATGCAATGGTTTGTGCTGCAGCTGCCCAGTTGAAGACAGCAGCCAACGGCTACCAGCATCGCCGACAACCAAATGACCGCACCGCAAAGGCAAGTATACAAACGAAAAACAGCAATACAAGCACAAAACGCAGGCGACATAACAGAAAAATAGCCCACCAACTGACAGAATGCAGTACAAGTGCTGTAGCTGTTGTACGCAAAGAAGCAATGCAGCATCAAGCAGCACACACACCCAGAAATATAGAGGACAGGCAAACAAAAGAATGCGAAAGACAAACTGAGGATCTCATAAAAGGAAGAAAAGAGCCATACAATAAACACAAGAAAGAAAAGAAAACCGACCATTCTGCAGAAATCCTCGAGCTCTAAGAAACCTCTGCCCGAAGAATCGAAAGCATTGAAGATTTGCCGTAGTGCCTTTTCTGCGCAAAGATGAAAAAAAAAGAAAGTTCTCTGCCGCTCCAAATTAGTCAACGCAACAACAACGTGTCCTCCAGACAGACAACGCTAGGAGGCAACGGAGAAGCTGAAACAGCTACAGCACTGGCACTAGGACAAACAGACGCGGCAGCAACAACCATAGAATCAAAACCAGTAGATAAGCAGCAACAGCAACTCCAACACCAATAGCAATAGCAGCAGCAGCAGTAACACACTCGCCGGCACCATCCAATTGCGCAAGCCCCACGAACAGCAGCACAGGAACCACAGCAGCAGAAGCGGGGAACAGGCGGTTTGGCTAGGCGCAGCAGCAAACAAGTGACCTCACCGTCTACTGGGGGCAGTTGCAAGTTCACACAGAGGCGACTGACGAGTGCTGCGACCTCCGAAAAGCGAAGATGACCACAGTTCCGCGAATCAAACTGCCTTAACATCCACACAATGAACAAGTAACATGCAAATAATTGATAAACAAACAATAAACAAATATTAAGCATATAGTTAATAAACTAAAAGCCAAACGAACTAGCAAATAAGCATCTATGCAATAAAAAGTTGGGCGAAACCACAAAGCAACAATCATTAAGCAGCAAACAATAAACAGAGAATGACGAGCGACAGGCAATACACAACAGCAAAGAATAAGCACCATGTGTTGGTGGTGTTACAAAGGGCCATCAAAGTAAATCATTATAAAATGCAGCACTTAGCACAAGCAGCATGATGATGAGGAAGGGCGCCACGCTTACTACATGAGCTGAAGGTTGCAAATAGCAGTAGCAACAACCAAATAAACAGAAACAACAGCAAATGAGTTGTAGACATAGCCAGAAAACCGAAGGGTATCAAGTGCACCACCGTCATCGCACGCAGAGGCAGAAACAACAATAACAACAGCAGCAGCAGCAAAAGCGCAAGCAGGAAAGTCAGTTGAATAGGCCGACAGACGGATGAAAGAAGAGCAGCAGCAACAGCACGAGCAACAGCAGCAAATGGTTCGGCGTTCAAACCTGAAGGATGCAGAGGCACTTCGCCTGAAGACTTCACGGCTGCTCATGACTTGTTCCAACTTCCGCCGAATTAACTCAGGAGACGGACCTGCGCAGCACCAGAAGCAAAAGCAGTAAAGGTAGCAGCAGCTGCAGAAGAAGAAGAATCCAAGAATGCATACAGTAAGGGACACATCTGCCAAAGAAAGAAGAAGCCAGCGCTCGCAAAAGAGGAGCAAACATAGAACCAAACACCATAACTTCAACTGAACAAACAAACTAAAAAATAAATTAGTGAAATGAAAAACTACTAAGGCTAAACAAAAGCATGCAAAAAAAGAAAACAAGCAAACCCAACAAGCAAATGGGCATCACAGAAGAGATAACATGACAATTAAAGCAAGCAGTACCTGGAGGACGGCGTGGGAGCTTTGGGTTTGCTGCTGCGGCGGCTGCATCTTTTGCTGCAGCTGCCGCCGCCGCTGCTGCTGCTACTGTCGCCACCGCCTTCTCTCCTGGACCCTGAAGCAGCGGCCCCTGCAGCTGCGGTCGGCTTCGTCTGTCCTCCATTACAACATTAAGTCAATACACATGGATTCCCGATGCCGCTGCTGCTGTTGTTGCCGCCGCTGCTGCTGTTGCCGCTGCTGCTGCTGTTGCAAATGCCAATGCTGCCGATGATGCTGGATACTACTGAGGCCGATGCTTCTGCTGCTGCCTCTGCTGGTGCTGCTGCGTCCTGGTGTTTCTGTTGCAGCCGCTGCTGTTGCTGGTCGTGCTACTACTGCTGTTAGTGTTTCTCCTTCTGCTGTTGTTAAGCGGGCTGGTGTGGCTGTATTTGCCTACGTGTGCTGCTGCCGGTGCGGCTAAGCAAACGGGCTGGGTTTGCTTCGCTTTACTTTTATCTCGCTTTCTTGGGATCTGTGCCTTCCGCTTGTGTGTCCTTATTTCTTCTGCAGGTTGCCCTGAAGGTGCTGCCTATACTGTTACCGTTGGTCACTAAAGCCGCTCCTCACAAGCAATTCGGAATGAAGAGAAACAGGAAAGAAAAGGCAATAAGGCGAAAAGGCTGCAGCAACTACCGGTGATACCCGCCTTCTACACCAGGAGTTGTTGCTGCTGTTGACTCCGCTGCAACTGTTGCCGTTGAGTCTACTGCTGCTGTCTATAATGCTTCTACACCAGCTGTTACTGTTAGGGCTGCTGCACTTATTGCTACCGCAGGTGCGTTGCGTTCTGATTCTGCTGCAGTTGCTGTTGCTGCTGCTGTTACACTTCTTCAGAGGGTGGGAACGTAGTGTGTGGTCCTCGTTGATGCATAACACACAATGATGCAGCAGCAGTTCTACTCCTCTGTCAAAAAAAGAGGTAATGCTGGGGAAATGAGCAGAAAATATGAGGGGGGGAGAAGCTGTCGCTTTGCTTTCTGGGGGGGAGCACAGCGCGAGGAGCAGCAAGCAACACCCGATAAAAGAACCAATCCAACGGACAGCAACGACAATACGAGGAAGAAGGGGAAGTAGTTTTAACAACTACATATACGAGGCAAAGAAAAGAATAGGAAAAAACGGAAGGAGGAACGGCTCTGGTCCGCCAGGTGTTGTTGAGCCGATAGAGGCGATGACAAGGGAGGGAAAACCTGCTGGGTGCTACATTAACATTTGTCAATTTCAAATTCACAAAAATAGTCTAACTCATCATTAATGCTTCCGCCTAAAGTTTAGGGGAGCTAATGGCCCGAAAGAAGGAAACTGGAAGACTCGATGCATGCAGGAGGAAATACCACGCGAGATGGCGCCGCCTGTTGCCATGGCTGCAAAAAAAATGCTTCTTGTACAGGCTCCTTGTCGAGGTGTACTGATATTTTTCTTTTAAAGGAAAACAATAGCAAGACGAATTTCACAAACTAAAGCCAACGAAACCGAGTTTAAAAGCACGAAGCACAAGGTTCCACTGAGGCACCGAAACTGCGGGTGGTTCAGTCGCGCTCGAGGCCCTCTCCCTTCGTCAAGGGAAGCGCAGAGGAAAGGCGGCGATATAGAAAAATACAGAAAGGGCAGTTTAAAGAGCAATTACAATTAAAACAGATCAAATATTCAAATCTAATAATTACTGTGGAATTAACTGCGACAATCAATTGCGTTGCCTCTGCCCCCGTATACACTCGAGACAGATCGCTTTGGTTGTGTGCGCTGTCGGCTACGCCGGGCTCCCTCCTTTCCTTATTTGTTTGCACTTTTTCACTTATTCGCATCTACGTACCTAGCTTCAGCTGACGTATATTGGTCCGTAGTGCAAACAAACTAAAAACAAAGATGCCACTTGTCCTCCGGTAAACAGCAACACCACGGCCGTCACAGGTTTGTAACGCAAAGCCAACGCTGCTTCGCCATTACTCTATACAATAAACTAACGCTTAGAGGCCGAGGCGCTGCGGCGTCTCTATAACCACAAACAACACAAAGAAGACAGAGAACAGCACAACCCAGCACTGTCGACACCCCCAACTATCGAAGCATCGCAGGCTCAGGCCCAACAATCCAACCACCAAACGCAGCGAAGGTGGCCGGCCGTCAGAAAGATTTAACACAAGAAGTGTAGATTGCCTCAACCCTCCTCCTCCTAACAAACCCCTCCCCCACCTCCCCTAGACTCTCGTTCTGTTGGTGGCTCTCAAAGTTACCGTGCGCTATCTAATTTCACGTTTGACTATCGCCGCCTATTAGCTGCAGCAGAACACCCTGAACGCGCTTGCGGCGCATAGGCTCATTTCCCCCAAACCAAAACTAGGGGATATATTCCACTTTTGTAATACGCATATTCCAAATAATTATACGCATATGTTTGGACAGTATCAACATCCCTGCTGGTTCTGGGGAAGCCCTCGAACCCTTGTTGCCTTCGCCCTCCGCTGCATGCCCCTCCAACCTGGCAGGACACTGCAGCAGCAGCTGAAGCAACTCCTCACTTCAGCTTTGGCCTCTACTTAATCAAGCCTGCCTCGCTACATGCTTCTCTGACTAATCAACACTAATTCAATGCAATGGATGCTTTTTCTGTACTGACAGCCTCCATGAATTAGCCGCTGGAGACCTGCTGCCTTCCCGCCATTGCATTCCTGTCCTAGGTTGTTGTTGTGTTCTACTCCCTCAAAAGCAGTGCAAGCATGACTTGCTGTTGCTGAGGGCGGGCAGCCGCTTCTCGAACAGAAACAGAAGCAAGAATAAACGAAACGAGGAAGAGACACACCGAAACAAATGAGGGGCGGCCCCTGCGCAGTCTTCTTATCAACGAAACGCACGCGCGGCCATAGCCGACGCGGCGTCCGTGCAGCAACAGCAGGCTGTCACAACCGCTGAGGCGCTTCTACACCTGCCTTGGCTACCGTTTGCTGGCCCCAAGGCGGAAGGTATTGAAGTCGGGATGATTTATTTGCTGCCTCTGCAGCCACTCTTCCAGCCGCCCCAACTCCCCACGAAAGAAAGGACCCCACTCTTCGTTATCTGCGCAGCAAACAAACAACGAAACACACAATATACATGCGCATGTACATATGTGTGTTCATGCACAAACGCATGTCCCTAACAATATTGTTCACTACAAACTGGTACCACGCCACCAATAATAACAGTATTTAATCTAAACACAGACTGGTTGATTATATATATCTATATATACAACCAGCAATACACATTTGCATAGCCTCTCAATAGAAAACCGCGCATTTGACTTCATACACTCACTGCCTCCGCTCCTACCTCTTCTACAGGATGCATCTTAAACACACTCTCTAGATGAACCTCTCTACCCTCTATATGCTACATAAAGCCTTTAGATATCCACTGGAATGCCGGCCGATGCAGTTTTCGTAAACGCAGCATCTTGTCTGAGGGCACTGCTTGTATGCACTGCACCCTCCCTCTCCTGTCGGGTGCACTCCTTCTCTATTCACTGTGTATGCACTGTCTACGCACTCTGATCTACAGCCCTGATAGCCCGCACTCCATACACGGTAACAGCTGCCTCTATATACGATATGCATTCACACCACTGCCTGACAGTAGCGCCCACCTGCTGCGATCCATTCTTGGTGGCCTTTGCTCGCGATAACGGCGAAACGCACAAGAGCCAAAAACTTCTCCTCTCCTGGCTCCTGCTCTTGCTGCTTTTGCTGCGGCTTCTGCTGCGGCTGTTGCTGCTGCTCAGCTGGACCTGCTGGGGTGTCGCCGCTGGCAACGAACTCTCTCTCTGCACGTGGCTGCGAAGAAAAAGCGGCATCCTTTTGCAGTGTACCTTCACCTGAACAGAGAGGCGGCTGCGGCTTCGAGGTGAGTCGGAAGCGATAATAAACTAAAAAGGAGGGAGCCGGCACCTTAGAAAACTCCCGTTGGATTGCCTGCCAGTAGACACAAAGCCTGAAGCATTACAACGAAAGAAGAGAACAAGAGCGCAGCACATGCTAACAAATGGGAACAGGGAACATCACAAACAGCACGACTAATCTGGGTAATCGCGTGCAAGACACGCGAAAACATGTACGTATGTGCACGTAAATCCACCTATACACATGCATACAGGCGTACACACATCTACACACAAATATCTACGCATACACAAATATACACGCAAACATATGCTAAATAAAAATTATGTGGATACAACGCACGTCAGTAGTCTGGTCAATCGGCAAGGCCCCAAAGAGAGTGAAAGAAGCAACAAGCACAAACCTCAACGGAAGTTGACAAAAGACGACGTAAACCAGGGGGAAAACACAAGGAGCTCAATGCAAGTGGGATGCAGTATAGAACAAAACGGCATGAAAAGCTAAATAGCAGCAAAAGAAACAAAGAAAAAGTTCACGCTGGCATACATACACATAATCAGGCCCCCTTGACTACACTTAGAATTACGCTGCTTTCGCTGTGCAAAAAACCGAATAGAAATGCCAATAATTGCAAATTACACACGTGCCCAAGCACAGCTGCTTGCGTATAAATACAAATTATTCATATAAAAATAACGGGATACATAAGTATACTGCATACGAAAAGTGGAGGACAGAAGATGCAGCCTCAAGGACCGCTGTTATGAGAACCCCTGTCGTTCCGCCCTCATCAACAAGAAAGCCCCACACCCAAAAACAACGTGCATGAAAAAGCGTGCGAAGGAGAAAAGTAGGTGTTTCTTCTCGAGAGGAGCATCTATAAGAGGAGATTTCCTCATAGAGAGAACTACTAAGACCGCTGTCTGCCATTCATTGTAGAAGCCAAGAAGGCGGCTTTCAGGCAACCCAAAATAACTGCATGCACCTCGCATTGTCAATGAAACTGGCATCAAACCTTGGTTTGCTCAGCCGGAACGAACAACACGACAAATCACAAGAATGCATTTGTAAACGCGGCAGCAGTACACTGTGTCGGGGTTTGTGGCGCCATCTTCATCAGCAGTTTCGCTTCATTTTACAGCAACTGCAGCGGCTGCAGCTTTCAACGGTAGTGACGAAAAGAGCGAACTTTCATCCTCTCAGCGCCCCCCAACCGTTCCGAGTAGGCGGTAATCGAACCCGCGACCTCTCGGTTCACCAACTGAGGGCCAACCGCTGCGCTACCCCTTCAAGCTATACAGCCTGTTTTATGTGATAAATGCAGTGCCGCAGCAGCAGTTACAGTAGTAAAAGATGCTGGAGAGGAAACATTTGCTGCAACAAAGGCCGATTCATTCAAGGATGGGCACAATGAAGGGGGACACGTCGGCTGCATTCTCCGACTGTGGCTCTTTAGGTAGGGGAGAAAGAAAAATAAAATGAACGGAGAAAGAAACAACTCATCTAATTCATGGGACAAAAAAAAGAAGCCGCAACAAAAGACATCCTAATATTAAATCACATGCTAAGTACACTGTAAACCTGACGCACGACAGGATAATGGGAACAAAGAAATAACGACCGGCACAGAAACAAATGCAGGCGCTTGCAGTGCCGGCGAAAGCAATAGCCAGCAGCAAATGGCGACGCCACACCAGAATCAAAGCGACTATAAGCACGAAGCAATAGAAACGAACAAAGGTAACAAGCAGCTGCAAATCAATAAACCATCAATAGCAGCAGCTTCAGCAGCGAGGATGTGCAAACCCAGGGACCAGAATTTCCTCAACCAGAAAACAACCAAGAAGTGGATGAGACAGCAAATAACAAATAACATGTAAGAGCAAACCACCATACATGCGAAGCTACAGGAGCCCAAACTAGCCGAAAAGGGAGCAAAATCCGTAGCCTCAAGGGCGCACTCCATATCCACGGATCCCGTGTGCAAGCAGCACATGCTCAGCAGAAGCAACAACAACAGATGAAGCTGGCACATGAAATCTCACCAGGAATCATCCGAGAGGTCTCTGGAGTCGGAATGCAGCAGCTTCAGTTGTTGCGTCTGCGCGACTTCGACGCCCTCCAGCAGCTGCGTCACCTGCTGCGAAAGAGGCCTCCTTTGGTACGGCAGCCGCACCTCCATAAAACGAAAACAACCGCCTTGGGGGGCTCCCTTCGAGCCCGGACCCCCCTTTGGGGGCCCCTTTAGTGGCCCCTGTTCGGGGCTCCCCAACCTGACGGTGTCGCTGCTCCGGGGGGAGTAGCCCTCGGAGGGCGCGGCCCCCTTGCCGCTGCTGCTGCTGCTGCTGCGGCTGCTGCTAAGGCTGTTGCTGCCGCTGTGGCGTGGGAAGAGGTGCAGCGCAGATAAGTAGGGCACATACACCACATAGATGGGCCGCCGCTCTTCATCTAGGAGAGGAACTTCCAAGCCGAAGATACTCGGGTCATCAAAAGAGAGCCACAGGTCGCTAAGGCGGAAACTCAGAGACGCCTCCCTCCCCCTCATCCTCTCCTGCTCACAATCCGCAGATGAAGCTGCCGCTGCCCGTGCTGTTGCTTCTGCTGCCTCCCCCTCACAACTATCATGCTCAATACGCGAGTATTCCAAATCGCCGCCGCTACTGCTGCTGCTATTGGCGCTGCTGTTGCTGCTGCTCGCGCCGCTGCTGCTGTTGCTGTTGCTGCTGTTGCTATTGCTGCTGTTTCCGCTGTTCGTGCCGCTGCTGTAACACGGAGAACTGCTTGTATGTGCAGATACTTGAACCGCCGGAGTCGTCGCCACCAGAAAGGACTTCAAGTTATATGCACCCCGTGACAAACAACTACTGCTGCTGCTGGAGCTGGCGCTGCCGCTGGAGTCTGCTGATCGCACCTTCCAACACCCACGCAAAGGGCCGCTGCCTCCATCCTCCTCGCTACTGCTCGCTTGAGCAGTGAACCGCTCAGACGGCAACTGGGCGTCAGCAGCTGCTGCCGCAGCTACTGCTGCTGCAGTTGCTGCAGTTGCTGCTGAAGAACTCAGAACGAGCGGCTCCGCTGCTGCACCTTCCCCTGCTTCAACTGCAGCAGCTGCTGCAGCAGTGGCACACGACTCGCGTCCCTGCATACTCTTCTGCCCTTGCGCACTGTTCTGTGTCCGGTCTCGAGCACCAGCTGGTGCAGCTGTACAATCGCCTGCAGTAGCACATACCTGTGCTGCCGCTGCAGGGGAGGTCTGCGAATAAATTGGGGCACCTGTTCGAGGTGACAGAGGAAATTGGCAATGCGTCGCCAGCTGGCTGAAGCAGCGGCTCCGCAGCAATCCTCGGCCCCCTTCCCCGTCTGCTGCCGAGCAGCATGGCGTACCTGCAGCGGGCCGAGAAGCTGCAGAAGCAACTGCTGCTGCCGTCACCGCTGTTGTTGCCGTTGCTGCTGCTTCTCGGCGGGGCGGAAGCTGCTGCTCCTGGTCTGGGCAAGCCCGGGCCTCCCTACTGCTGCTGTTGCAGCTGCCGGAGCCCCCTCCCGATTCCATAACAACACCTACGCGGCTGTCGCGGTCTGTCGACGCCGGCGCCTCTCTGCTGTCTAGGCTGCTTCTCTTTGATGAAGTGCTAGGTGCACCGCCCTGCAGGCGCTGCGGCGGCGGCTGTCGCTCTTCTTCCAGTTGTTGCTGCCCTTCACGTTGTTGATGCTCTCTCGCCAAACAGCCTTCCCCCATCTGCTGAGTGTTTGGAACAGCTGCCGCAGCGCTGCCTGTGCTGCCGTTCGCTGCACCGCGCGGCAGACAGCTGCTGCTGCTGCTGCCGTCATCTGAAGAGGCCCCTAGGAAGGTCCCTGCCCCGTCGGTGTGTCGCCGAGTTCCCCCGTAGTTCAGGTAGGGCAACGGCCAGCTATAGCCCCCAGGATGCTGCTGCTGGTAGAGGTAGCGGTGATACGTGGAAGGAAGCTGCTGCACACCGGTGCTGCCACCTGGTCGCTCCTGTAAGCCCCGCAGACGCTGGGAAGGCCGCCCCTCCCCATGAGGCCCTGACGCTCTTCTGCTCTGCTGCTGCTGCTGACTCGCGTAAAGCAAGTGAGGTTGCCACGCGCCCAGAGCTCCAGCAGCTGTCATATGATGTTCATACATTTGCTGCTGCTGCTGCTGCTGCTGCTGTAGCGCGCTGCGACTCCTGAACTCTGCCTCTCTCTCGCTGCGCCGATGGTTACGCCCGCGATCCCACCTAGAGTACCCCAAGGCTGCTGCCGCAGCTGCAGCAGCAGCTGCTGTAGTGCTTTCCCCAGCAGCCGTGCTAGCACCCCTGTGGCCCCACCCTGCCGCAGCTGCTGCAGCATCCATTCCGTTCCACTGCTCTGCTCCTCCCGGATGCTGTAAGTGCTGCAGCTGCTGTAAGTGCAGCTGCTGCAGGTGCTGCTCCTGCTGCTCCCTCAAATGCCCAAAGGAACCCGGGACCCAAGGCGTCAGCCCAAGCCCAGGCACCCACACCATAAAGGGAGGAGAAGAGCCCCACTGCTGCTGCTGCTGCTGCTGTCTCTGCCTCCCTCCACTCCCCCGATGCCACCTTCCCTGTTGCTGGTGCTGAGAGTTGCGCCTCTCGTCACCCGCCAAGGGGTATTGTAGACTTTGCTGCTCTGCAGCAGCAGCAGCAGCTTGTTGCTGCAACTGCAGCAACTGCTGCTGGTATAGCATAAGAGCAGGCTGCGAAACCGGCAACCACCCGGCTGGGGAAGGCAGCATCCCGGGGACATACCCAAACGGGTTCTGAGGATCTGCTGCTACTGCGGCTGCTGCTGCCGCTTGTTGATGTAACTGCATCAGCACGCGGGGATGGAACAGCTGCGGGTACAGGTGAGCAGCAGTGGCGAGGTGTGGCAGCTGCTGTTGCTGTGCGTAGGAACCAGCGAACCATTGTTGTTGTTCATCTCCCTCCTCCTCCTGTTGCTGCTGCTGCTCTCGTTGCTCATGTGGGCGGAGATTTGTCGCATTCTGTTGTGCCCCTGAAGGCGGCGGAGGGGGAACCGCACTCTTTTCCTTATCACATGGTTCTTCACTTTGCTGCTGCTGCTGCGGCGGTTGCTGGCACTCTTCGCCGGTTCTCTTGGTGTGTCCTTGCTGTTCATTGACGTGCCCCTGTTGATTCGTTTGCTCCTCTTGCTGCTCCTCCTCTGGCTGGTTTGGACGGATTTTTTTCATGTCCCTGCTCAACTTCTCTGCGGATTCTCCCGTCCCTGCGCACGCCTGTTCTGGCTGTTGCTGTAGCTGCTGTGGTTTGCCTTGCTGTTCATCCTGCTGGTGTCGGTGCTGTTGCTGTTTCTGCAGCATATCCACACTGCTGCATCTGCGGCTACTTGGTGGCTTGAAAGACTCACTGTCTTCAACATCCGTGCCGTCCCTTGCTTGCCCCTGGCCACCGTGCTGCTGCTGTTGTGAGCCTGTAGGTGAGTCTAGCAACCCCTCCGACGTGGTAGTTGCAGCTGGGCGGTATCTACTGCTGCTGGGGGTGAAGACGGCCGCATCTCTCCTCAATTCGGTCTTGGCAGCTACTGGTCCCGACCGCGCTGCAAAGCCTTCGGAACCTGCGGCGGCGGTAGCAGCAGAAACAGAAGCAGTAACGGCAGATGCAGCGGAGGCTCCTGCTGTTGCAGCATCGGCTCCCCGCTCAGGCGATAAACGTAGCCGCTGCTGCCCCAGGCTACCCCTGTGGTCGTGTTGGTGCCCAAACGCATTCGCGCCCCTGCGACCAGTGCGCTGCTGCTGCTGCTGCTGCCGCTGCTGCAGGTCTTGTTCCTGACCCTGCGTGTGCAGGTATTCCTGCTGCTGTTGCATCAACGTCTGCTCCCCTTGCATGTGTACGAAGGTGGGATGAAACATCCAATATGGGAGGAAAGGAGGAAACCCCATAAAACCAGCAGATGCTGCTGCGTCCTCGGAGCCCCGTTGCAGCTGACCCGTCAGTCGCAGCTGCTGCTGGTGGTGGTAATAGTGCAAATGTTGCAAATAAAAGTGCTGCTGCATCTGGTGGTGAGCAGCAGCTGCTGCGGCGGCTGCCGCTGCGTGCTGACTGCTCTCATACCCCGCCTCCGGCGCACTCGCCGCTGCTGCTGCTCCCAATGGCCCCTGCTGGTCGGAATCCTGATGCTGCTGCTGCTGCTGCTGCCACTGGTGCCTGCGCAGCACCTCTTGCTGCTGCTGCTGCCAGTAGGGATACTGCCAGGGCTGCTGCTGCCACAACTGCTGTTGCCAGAAGTGCAGATGCCTCCACTGTCGCTGCTGCACCGCGCTATCACCTGCTGTATACTGCAGATGAGGCCAGTAGTATCCTGCTGCTTGTACGTACACCTGATCCCTTCGCGCCCCATGAGGGGCCGCTTCCTTTGTGCCTGACCCCTCTCTACTTCCCTCTTGGTGCTCCTCCAGCTGCTGCTGCTCCTGCTGCTCCTCATTCTGCTGCTGCTCACTGGGCTTATCTTCTTGTCGCCGCAGCACTGTCATGGGCATTTCGACACCAGCTCCATCCTGCTGCTGCTCGTGCTGCAGCCTGCTGCTCCTTGGCAGCAACTCTCCAGTGGAAGCCCTCCTAACACGCGCCGCCGCTCCTGCAGACAGCTGCCGCAGCCCAGGCGTACTCCTGCAGCTTCTGGCTGCACACATGGCTCCCTCTGCTACGGCTCCAGTTGCTGTTGCTGCAGCGGGTGATCCTGCTCGTGTTGTTGATGGTCCTGCGTCTGCTGCAATACCTTCCCCTGCCTTCGACAGTAAGCTGTTCGGGCTGCTGTTGTGGCTACGCTCAGAGCGGCCCGACTGCAAGTTGCTTGTCATCAATTCTTCCTCCTGCCGCTCCTGCTGCTGCAGTTGTTGCTGCTGCGCAGACTGCCAGTCCCGCTGTGCACCTGGACTTGACCCGGACTGTCTTTTGTGCTGCTCCTGAGGTATCGCCTGAGTTGTAGCCCCTTTCGGCTGCTCGGGAGAGGAAAGCAACTTTTTCTCTTTCACGGTGTTGCTGCTGCTGTTTGATGATGATGGCTTCTCCTGTCCTTGCTGCTTAGGATCCGCACTCTCCTGTGCCTTCTCCAGCATTCGCCGGCACTTCCAGGCCACCATGGCCTCAGCCAGGACGGCAGCAGGGGCCTGCAGCGGCAACTGTTGCTGCTGGTGCATCTGAGCGGCTACTCCAGCAGCAGCAACGGCTGCTGCTCCAACACCAGTGGAATCGACCCTTAGGGCAGTTCGGTAGAAATACTCGTGTAGTGCTCCCACAACTAAACCCAAAAACACCTTCAGGCTCGGAGCCACTCCTGCTGCACAGAGGGCAGCGACTGCATCAGCAGCAACCAAATCAGCAGCAGTGTCACCAGCATAACTTACTGATGGGGGCGTCGCAGCAGAGAGCATGTTCCTCGACTTTGCCGCCGCCGAAGTGTTATCTGTACAGCTAAATTCCGCGGCAGGCCCTGCCCCCACTGCTCTTGCTGCTGCTGCTTCCTCTGGATCTGCGTTGCAGCGCATGCGATATTCTACAATTGGCAGCAGCAGCAAACAACACAGCAGCTCCCTGCAGCAGCCGCTGCAGTCCATCCGCACAAATACTGTGCCGCAGGGACTCGCCACAACCCATGAGGCCGCGCAGGAGCAGCCGCAGCTGCTGCTGCCGCCGCTGCTGCCGCTGTCGCTGCTGCTACTGCCGCTGCTGCTGCTGCTGCAGCTGCTGCTACTGCCGCTGCTGCTGCTGCTGCCGCTGCTGCTGCTGCCGCTGCTGCTGCTGCTGCCGCCACTATCTCCGATGCTGCCGTTGTTGCTACTACTGCTACTTTTCCCACCGACGCTGCTGCTGCTCGATTTAACAACCCTCTTATCAGACTCTCCATATCTACAAAAACCGCGCCTGGTGCTGCAGCTCGCGCAGCTGCAGCTACAGTGCTCAGCTGCTGTAGCTGTTGCAACTGCTGCTGACGCTGCACACACACCTAGAGGCACCACCGCAACTGGTTGACTCTCGTCGGAAGAAGACCGTCTGGCCTGCAGCAGCAGTAGCGTGCTTCGGTCGCCGTCGCTGCTGCTGCTGCCCTTACCAGCAGGTGCCCTGCACCACCTCAATTCATCAGCTGTTGCTGCCCCTGCTGTTGCTACTGAAGGCACCAACGCCTCAGTGCCCAGCTCGTTTGAAAATCGCAGTAGCAGCAGCTGCGCCGGTACACCATCCCGCACCAGCCGCTGCAGGTTGCAGCGCATAGACTGCAGCGGGTTGCTACATGGCTGCTGCTGCCGCTGCTGCTGTCGTATCGGGGCTTGCCCCCCTACTGCTGCCTCCTCTGTAACCACACCTGCAGCCACTGCGGCGGCTGCTGGTGGTGCTTCCGCTGTTGCTACCTCCACCGCTGCGGAGCTCGGAGCCTCAGGTAGCCGCCCATCACCCTGCGGAGGTCCCATCGCAGCAACACCAGAAGTAGCAGCAACAGCTGCTGCTACTGCCTCACGCCCAGGAGTATGAGGCCCTAGGCTGGGAGAATTAAATGGCGACGCCCACACACTGCTGCTGTTGCTAGAAGTGCGGCTGCCAGTGTTGCCACTGCAGTCAGCGCAGCAGCAGCCACTTCCTACGATCTGTTGCAGGGTTTGTATGGCGTCCTCGCAATCAACACAAACTGTGCTGCAGTGTTTCAGCCGTCCCCAGCGGGCGCCAGCATCTGTAGGAGCAGCAACAGCAAGAGCAGCAGTAGCTGCAGCTTTCCATGCTCCTGCTGTTACTGCCGCTGCCTCCCATCGGCACTCCTTCAGGGCTGCCTCGGGGGCATGCAATCTACGAAGACGGCCTCTGCCCATACACAGCCACTGTCTTTGAGAAGGAGGGCCTTCCGCCTGCTGAAGCTGCTGCTGCGGCTGCTGCTGTGGCGGCGGCAGGGCGGTGCATCGCAGCTGCGCAAGAGATGGGGGCCCGTCGGCTGTCATGGCTGCAGCTGCTGCAGCAGTGGCTGCCGCTTTGTGTGCTGCAGCAGAAGACACACACGAGCAACCGCTGCCCCTAGACCCGCCACCTAACTCCTGCAGGATGCATTCTGTGGGTCTTCAACCGCTCCGCTTCCCCTGCAACAAAGGCCTCCTGCAGCACCTCCTGCAGCAGGAGTAGCAAAGGCAGTGGATGAGATTGCACAACTCTCAATACAGCTGCCGAGATGTGAAACCGGAAAGGCAGAAAGAGCAACGCGAGACAAGTGTGTGCCGCTCCTGCTGCTGCAGCGGCAGCAGCACGAACAGCAAAAGAAGTTTCTGTGTCGATTGCCGCCTCGGGGGTGCAGAGTCAAGTACAGGGGAAGGCCTTTGCTGCGGCTGAGATACACGACAGCAGCAGCAGCAGCAGCTCAAAGAGCGCCGCAGCCCTCTCCATGTCTCGCCCCTGCCGCCTCCCTGCAGCTGCTCATGCCCAGGCACATCTGGTGCTCCCGTCCCACACACGGACCAGCAGCAGAATGGCACACCCCTAAGGCTCCTCACTGATCTAGGGATGCTTCTGGTGCTGCCGTATATGTGCGTGCGTCTGTCTGTATCAACATATACCGAAGCGCCGCGGGAAATCTCTGCAGTTGCTGCAATCCGATGCGGACGCAGGTACCCCTACGAGGTCCGCTACAGCAGCAGCCCCTGAAGGGGAAGAATCACGTGTCTAGAGAACAGCTGAGGTGTATGGACAGTACACTGCGGGAAAAAATTGGGTGAGAGACTGCGCGGCTCGCGGACTGCTGCTCGTGCCTGGAGGGGGTGGGGGCAGTTGTGGGGCGATGGGGCTCGCAGGAAGTAGACGAAAGAAAATAAAAAGGAGGAGGCATATGCCTTACTACCAATACTCCTCGAGGGGCTGACCAACGAAAGAAAACGGAAAAGAAGAGTGTCTGCCGCTGCAGCGCTCACGACGCTGCTGCGCCGCTGCTGCGCGGTGCTGTGATGCGTTGTGCTGTGTTAGAGAGGCTGCTGAGGGTCCCAATAGCCCTAAAAAAGACAAATAAAGAACAAATTTGATTTAATTTCAAGTAACAGCAACAGAGGACAGTATGCGCGGCGAAGGCGCTCCTCCTACTGCCTAAAATAATGCTGGGAGCCGATGGGGCCTCTCTTAAGAATGGCAAGCGGAGGGCGGCCGCCTCAGTCACCACACAGCTCGTTCAGAGTTAATTCTTTTTTAATTCAAAATAATTTAATATACTGTTGTTTAGTTTGTTCTCTGAGTACTACAGGGGAGTGGGAGGGAGAACAACGCGTCAACATGAGCCGTTAGACACCGTGGCCCGTTGCGGCAGCAGCCAAGCACCAGCCCTGTCTACAACCAAGTGTCTGTAGCTGCAGATGTTTTCTGTGCAGTTCTTGCTAAATTACATTAAAATTAGAATTTAAAAGGTACTTTTTGTACCTTTCGTTGCGATTCAGCTATCCAAAGGCCTATGTCCACTGCCAGGCTCCCTCGTAGGTTGTGGAGGAAGTATTTCCATTGCAAGAAACAACGGCGTCTAACAGCAGCAATTAAAATAAGCTATTGAATTTTAAAGAACTTATTAATGCCAAAGGTTCGTAATGGAAATACACTGTTTAACGAGCTAGCAGCAAAAGCGAACCGTCCCGCACTTCCAGGGCAAAAGCGGCCCTCTCATTACTCGTGCAGGAGCTATCTCTTTTTAGACTATTCTCCAGTTTGTTCGTCGACCTCTAGAAGGCTGTATGCAGACTTCGTGTGCACCGTTAGGGGTACACATCCACCTCTTTAGCTACGTGCTGTCGATGATGCAGCACGTGACGACAGTCAGTAGTCGTTAGTTGGCTCCATCGTGAGCTTCAATGTGGTCGAAGCATTCACGATAACATAACCCATTTTCGGGAGTTCTCCCTCATAGTCCATCACCCAGGGGTCCTTTGCACAGCGGACCAAATGTCTGGGGGTCCTGGTGCTACAAGTGTCCAGTGAGTTGCCCCGCAGGTTGCTGCAAATCCTGCAAGATGACCCCATCTGCAAGCACAGTCAAGAACCTTTTTACTGCTAGCAATAACAAAT
Source organism: Eimeria maxima (assembly GCF_000499605.1). Classification (NCBI taxonomy): domain Eukaryota; phylum Apicomplexa; class Conoidasida; order Eucoccidiorida; family Eimeriidae; genus Eimeria; species Eimeria maxima. The sequence continues at coordinate 10,618 of NW_013565947.1, read as the reverse complement.
CACGAGTGCGCAGCACTAACGTGCAGAGTGGAGAGCCACCTCGGACGAAATAGGCAGGACTGGTCTGTTGCGCGGTTGCTGCTTCCTTGGAATAGAAATGTGATTTGGTCTCAATAGGGGGGACGTGAGGCATCGGTAGGAAGGCTGGATGAAGCCCCGACTCCATGCTTCACAAACCCGTACAGGAAGAAATTTTCTGCCCTTTCCCCCAGCGGCATCAACTTTAACAACGGAATTCAGTCTTCTGCGTGCTACCGTTTCCCGTGTGGACAGTTTCAGTTGAAAGGAGGGTCTCTGCCGCACTGTCAAAACACATTTTAAATCAAAGGGTTAACTGTCTGCTCCCTAAAAACCTCGTCTTCCGAGCAGCAAGGGATCGTCGTAGTGTGACAGCGGGCACCGAGGACAATGTTAAGTGTTGCAGTGTACACTGCTAGTCCGACGTATTGTTGATTGTGCTTGTCTGATCCATTCGGGCGGAGTATAAAGCAGTACGCCTAAAACGCTTCAATGTATCTAAACTATTTCACGGTGTTCAAGCACTTAAACTTCCTGGCTATGTGCGCTGTCTAACTATCTAGCGAATAGAATCGGGTAAGGTAATTGGCGAGCTGGAGAAAGGCCATACAGCCGGATAGCCAGCTAGCTTCTTTTTAGGGATGTGCTGTAACGCAGCTCGCCTTCTATCCGGCTTGAAATAATAGTCATCCTAGCTGGGCACCAACTTAGTGGGTTCGCCGCCTAAACGGCGCGCACAAAACGTCGTTAGTGGAGTGAGGGTTCAGGCTGGGAAGCCTTTTGTTTGTTGGAGCCGAAACAGCCAAAGAAGAAGTAAGCAGGTAAAGGGACTTTGCCTCTAAGTGTGTTGTCATGTCCCTCAGTGCCCTGGAAGTTCAAACGGCGCGAACTAGCTTTCATCCAAAAATAATAAACGAAAAGGGGATAAAGCATTGAATTATACATAACTTAAAATAGTGTAGCGTGTGGCGTCCTTTCACGACAGAGAATGAATCCAAACACAATCGGTTACCAACACGGGGTAAATCTAGGCAGCATGAGAAACGTCCACAAAGCTTTTTCAGCGTGTAGAGAACGCCTCAACTGCATGAAGTGCTTGCAGAACAGGTGCAGTAGGTACACTAGGCACCAAATGTTAAAAAGAGAGACGACGAATTAATATACAAGATTAGTCAATGAGCCCGTCGGGTCCTGCGGTGCGGATTTTCGCCAGAGTGATGACAAACAAGTTTTTGTCTTTGAGAGTAGGAAAGAAAAACGGAATGCAGTTGCCTGCAGCCGCGAGGTGTATAGCCACACAGAAGTCCCCCGGCGTGATGCCTGCTGAGCAGTCCACGCGTTGCAGCTGTTCAGGTGTGTGCAGCACACTCTTGACGGAACTCAACTCCACTTTACGACTCTTGCGATCACAGGACAACTCCAGTGCTGTGTTGTCTGCGCTGAGCTTCGCCCTGCACTCCAGCCGGGACTTGTCCTGAGAGACACAAACCACTCTTAACTGTAGGAACTGAAATTCCAGCACGCGCTGCGAGAGGCCTCAAGGGTAAGAACCTGAACGTGGCACCTGAACCCTCAAGCGCCTATGCCCCAAACCGTCGAAGGAACAACCAAACGCCACATATCAAAGTCCAAAGAAACAATGCATAGCACCAGTACGATGAGGAAAGTATCGAGAAGCCAGCAGACACAACAAAGGTCAAGGCAACGAAGACAAGGGCAAGTAAAACCAGCTGATAAACAGAAACCGGGAGGTTCAATGCCTCACGACAATATAATGAGAGCATATCGGCTCTAAAATTCAAAATACGGTTGTAAGTGACCCCTCCAAAAGCTAAACAGTGCAGATATAGTATCTCGATAGAAATAATGAATTGGAGGCTCTTGACACAAACCAAACAGCTTTATTTGACAAAAGGCTTTAGAACCAGATCACATCGACGGGAGAGCCCTTTCTTAACTTCTCTTACTACCAGCGTTATACGGACATAGTAACAAGAGAAAGGGTACATCTACAAAACGAGAAGGAAACAGACAGTAATGAATACCAAGCGCAGAAACAACACTAGTACAAAGGAATTCATTTGCTCGCAGCACACAAAAACTTCCTATAGGCCCTCCATACAGTCTCAAACAGTTCAATTTACATGCATGCATCTGCGCACGTGTATGGGGAGCACCTGCTTGGCTGCCCGTGCGCGCGATTGACTCAATCAAATCACTCGGATGAAAAGGAGTTGTGGGAAGACCTCAGTGAAGATGTCTGTGATGCATAATGGAAGTGTATATTGCACTATTGAATGTGAAAATGCTGGTTTTTTCTAAGTAACCGCTCAAGTGTGGCGTGCACATAAAACTTCACATGTTGTTTCCAATTCAAGTCTACACTTCTGCGCTCATGCTAGCTGTGGAGACTGTTGCACCAAGTGACTAAGCAAGCCACTTATTTACCTGGAGTATGAGTCCCACAGAAACTCCTTCATGAAGTATATCCGCCATTTCGGGCTTGAAGAGTTGCGCTATCCCTTCGTCGCCGCCTTGTACGGTTTCCAAGGGCAAATACAGCGGATCATTTGCGTCCCCGCAGCAGCCAGCACATGTATTTCCCATTTTTAAAGGCCTCCTTTTGCTGAATTGTGTGCTTGCCTCAAATGCTTCGCTTTCGGGCTGCTGTCCACTTCGGCGGCCCCGCCGGCGAGCAACTCCAAATTGGTGCCGATCGCGATGATTCCTCCCTCACGAAACAGCAGCGAGATTCCAACTGTAACAGCCCTCTAAAGAACGAATTAAAACAATCAATGATTTGCGAACCAACTTAGAGATCGACGCGCTCTCTAAGTGGTTCGCTCACAGGCAGGTCACTGCACTGACTGCGCCAGCGCCGGCCTCAGCAGTGAGGAGATGCGGCAAAGGACTTGCCAGAAAGAATCAAAGGCTCTTCAAAAAACACTGAAGAAATCTCTTCAAAGGTAATATAGAAAATCTTGCACGAAGAAAAAAACCGCCCAGACTTCGTGGCGCTCAAGCTTCCTCGCCCGAGATGGATGATCAAAGAGTCCGGCGACTACGGACGGCAACAGTTTAAATTCAGGTGCCGTTTCATCCGTATCTTCCACTTTTAACATGTGCTTTTATCGTAAAGTAAGTCCCAATGACCACGGGGCTGAGGACACTGCAGCCGCTCAGTAGGCATATTCTTGCTGGTCTTCTGCAGCGGCTACGCAACAGTAACTACCGATGCACTACGGCCAACTCGCGTACACTCCCACCGAAATTTTCCAAATTGAAACCTCAAAACATTGAACTTTAGGTTATGTTTTACCTTGTATTTAGCACTTTTGATCATTTGGAGCAGAATCCTACTACTCAAGCACTAGCAACAAATCCAAGCTCGAAGGCGCTGCGCACGACTGTGGTACAGGGTGGATCAACTCAATGTTTTTTCCTCCCACGAAAATTAGTAGCTTAAGGGGATGAATAATTAAATTTTATGAAGCCACCGGGAGGATTTCCTCTAATAGGTTGAAGGGCTGACAACTTTGCCTCCAATTCTGCGTCGCGAGCCGCAGTGGAACCACACCTGTCTGCGCTTACGGGAATCGGTTTCTGTGGCGCAGATGGCGAAGGCTAAGGAAAGATAACGAACGCGAATGAAAGGATTCTCAAATAAAGGCAACGCTTTGAGCAACCACCAAAGTAATGGGCACAAGTGTAGAGCTCCAAGTAGTTCGCTCATGCTGCAAGAAAGCCCGTCTGCATTTGGTGGCTGCTAGTTGCAACTTGCTGGAATCCTTGGACGCTTAAAAATGTTAAAGAATGTAGAAAGAAAGGAATAATAAAAGGTGGCTCGAAATGGCCTAATTCACTATGCGCCCACTCCGTTTTGCCGTGGCTCCACAGCTTCGCTGGGTCGCTGTAGCAGGCTTCGTCTAAAGCCTGTATATGTATCGCTACCTGCGCGATGGCTGGCTACTGTGGATGTCTTACCAATTCCCCACACTATTACTGGGTAGCCACATACTCTCATGTGAGACCGCATTGTAGCAGGAGTTGCAGCGAGTTGTGCTGCAACCCACGTCTACTCCCCTCCTCCTGTCCTCACCAGGCGGTCGTGCAGCCGTAACAAAGAAGTTATAGTATAATTTTATTCACAAGTAGACGAGAGAACCTGGTGGGCCAAAAATAGGAAAAACCACGGAGATTAATATAGCTAGTGCCCCATCGGAAAGTACCGGTTCCAAATGTGCTGTCGGAGATTCTAACTGTTCATAGAAGGTCTGCACCGTAGGTAAGAATATGTATGTTCACCACCGCGGGGTTTCAGCCCCTGGATTCACCAACTAAGATTCGCCTGCATGAAGAAGTGATAAATGTCACAAGCAGAAAAGCGCCCCACGTTCGACATTTAGTTTTGATGCAGACGATTTGGTTTTCCTAGCTTCAAACGCCCTACGAAACGCACAAAAGAACGAACAGCAGAAAAAGGTTGTTTGGCATTGAGTAGAGCCTTTCTGTGTCCGTCATCAAGCAGACATTTTGTTTCGCATCACACTCCCACCACGAATCTGCCACCATACTAGTGGCCACTTCGGTGTTCATATTGCCAAAACACTACCTACGCTGTAGGAAGAAGGAACAGTTGGAGGAAGATGAAACTCTCAATCCAAGTCCAAGATGCAAAAGAGAATGAATCCATAATGCTTCCCGATCAGGAAAAAGACAAACTCAGTGGAACTTTGAGGATCGCTTCTAAGCAGCAATACCGCACGAATGTCTCGGAACCCTTATTAACTTAGCGGTTGCAACTAAAATTAAGAGCATGCCCAGCGCAGCTTAAGACCACTATATATCGATTTCACGTATAAATGCGCGTTCATACCTTTTTATCCACCTGGACTCCCGCGTTAGTTACTTTCCGCTGCATGTTTCCCCTTATGCCTAATTCTGGATATGTCTGCAGTCGACACCACTTCAATTTTTTTTCGTGTGGCACCCGTTTTGGGAAGACACGAGATCTGGCTCACGCCCCCACTGTTGTAGAAAGTAATCGACAATTCACTCCACGCCTTTTCGATGGGGTTCGGACATCCGCATGAAAAGCGGTCCCCAATGCAGTAAGAAGCAACTGACCACCATATTGCACGGCAACCAGTCAGTGTACTGGCCAAACCACTGCACTGATTGGATTAACTAAGATATGGTTGCATAAACTGCCCAAATAAGGAGCCACTGCAGGACTCATCCACCTTGTCCATAGTCAGTTTTTTTTTTTGCCTCGGTGACCTCGAGGCAAAAGAGAAACCTGCAAGAGGGAAGGCGAATACCGGAACCCAGCAGAGGCAAAAAAAGGTATTCACTTCCCCTCCTGCCTCTCCCCATATCATCTTCCGTGGTTGGTGATTGGGGCATACGAGGGTGTGCTTTGCTTTGGAGAAGAGGCTGTTGGCAGTTGTAGCCTGAGCTGCCTACAGAGAACAAATGCTTTAGTAGTCTGGCTATACAGGAACGTGTGTTACTTGTACGCCGTCCGTCTACTGATGGACAAGCATTTGTCTCATAATTATGTATCGTGTTAGGGCGTGCATTGGGGTTTAGGCACGCTGGCATTGGGGATTGCCTCTTACAGGGAATTGCAACACGGCGTGCTGCAACTCATGGGATGCTGCCTTCTCCTGACATCATCCCAGTGTTTCCGTGGCATTGTGCTCAGGATTCCTAGATATTGGAAGGGACTTTGATTGTATTTAGGTGATTTATCATTAAAAGTTTTTGGACTACAGCGGCTCTCGACGGCCTGTGATTGAGCACACTGTTGAAACCCTAGCCATCCAAAACGGAGTCAAAAACGGGCAGAGTGCCGCTAAAAAATAATATAATTAACACTTGAATCCGAGTTTATATGACAATTAATACCTGACTTGACTGCAAAACGAGAACCTGATGAATTTTTTCTCTAACTCGGGCTCTGCTAGGGGTGAAAACTCATGTGTGCAGAAGGAACAGTACAACGTCACAGAGACCTCAAACCAATTTAGATGTATTGGCTTACACTGAAAAACATTCTTATTTGCAGTGATGCACTTAAGCGAACTTTCGGTTATAACTAGCTCGATTGGTATACCGGTACCCCTCGAAGACCTTGACGCCTTCAGCCCCAGCGACCTTCCACTCGCCACACTTTAGGTACATCCAAACAGCTTACACAAAGTATTCGTACAGGAAAGATATGCTGATGCCAAGATGAGAGACAGCTAAGCCTATTCGAATAGGGTGCACAGGCTTCCTCTGTCCCCACGGCCGCGTCTTTCTTCCTAGTGCCGTCGTGCCATCCTCAACAGACTGCTACACATGCATCTGAATCAATTTCATTTGCCAGCTCCTTCTTGGAGTTGTCGATGGGAGAAGTCCCTCAATCTCTAGGTTTTTGCTCCCGTGTGCATCTCCACATTGAATCTACCTTGTGTCCGTCGAGTCCCATTTTGGTGTATTCTTCACCGTGCATTCACTCTAACTGTTTTAGCTAACTATCTTCTTCACAATGCAGTCGGACTTTGAGTGGGCTACAGATTACGCGGCGCTGTGCACATCGTACCCCTTCACCGTGAGCTGGGGGCCCCATGGAAAAGAGTTGAGGGCCTCCCAACCGATAGCTTCTGGGCAGACACTTCTTGTGGAGGCCCCTCTGGTAGCTTGGCCTGTGAAATCATCTGCTGCTTTCGAGGCGTTTTCCTTTTGTGAAAACTGCCTCAGAATCCGCCCTTTTCACCCTCAACCCACACAACACAAAATCAAGCAGCGGCATGCATCGGGAAGTTCTGCACCTGCAGCACCTACTGGAGCAACAAAGCACCCTGAAGAGAATGTCTCAGAGGATGCAATGGCTGTCACCTCTGCCGCAGCATCTGGAGGGGACGAAGAGGAAGCAGGAATCTGCGTGCGCGACGCAGGCGGCCGCGAGCCCCTTTGGTTTTGCAGCCCCAGGTGTTACCGTCAGGCCTATGGGACCCCCAAAACACCAGATGTAGAAGAGGACCTCCCTTCTGCTGCGTCTGTTGCACCCCGCAGTAAGCGCAACCTTGACGGTTCGCTGGCGAGTCCCGCCACCTCCAGAAACGGCAACAGCACCAGCTCCTGGGACGAGCAGCGTGAGTTTGGTTGGATGGAGCTTTTACCCTTAGGGGCTCTTCTCCGTCTGCGGCATTATGACCAGCAACAGCTTGTTGACGGTGGCTCCGAAGCAAGTACATTTAGGCTGGAACGGACAGCATTGGAGGGCGATGCGCATGCAGAAAGAGCTTCAGATGGCCCCGCGTGTAGTAGGACGTGCGTTGAAACCAACGATGAGAGAAACCATACAACTGGGCAAGATACTATCATTGAGAACCCCATTGGAGTGGAAGCCTTGGGCCGTACAGTGGCCCGCGTTGCCGCAACAACAGCAACTCTACGGAATGCTTTCAGTTTGGACTTAGAATCTGCATATGCAGAGGCATGCCGACCCTTCTTGCGGCTGTGTGCAGCAGCACCTGCTGAAGTTCTCGGTGCTGTTGACCTACAGCGAGCCCAGCAGCTGTTGCAACAGCAGCTGGGGACCCTGCTTGCACAAGCTTTGGGCCCTGAGGCTGCCGAAGCCCTCTTGGGAGAAAGCGCCCTAGCCTTCTTCTACGGGGGCCTCATGAGGAATGCTCAGGCGTTGCTACTGTGGGGCGCAACGACAGCCGGCAGCCTCATGGTGCTGCGAGGGGCTGGAGTGTACGTGCTGCAGGCCTGCTGCAACCACAGCTGCATACCCAACTGCAGCGTGCACAACGATCAGGATGCCTTCATCTCTCTGAAGGCCGACAAAGACATTAAAGTGGGAGACGAAATCACCATTACCTACGTCCCTCTGGACCTCACAACCGCACAAAGGCAACAGCTCCTCAACAACTATCAATTCACCTGCAGCTGCACCAGGTGCACTGATGAAATGGAGCAGCAGCAGCGACACCAACCGCCGCAGTGAGAGCAACAGATGCAATCACAGCACGAGTAGCAGCATCGCCGCAAGCACGTGCAACAGGTTGATGACTGGTTGCAGGGGAGCACGGGTGTTTATGTTCCCAAAACTCAATTGCTCCGCTCTTTTAAAGTGTGTTTTCGGTTGTACCTTTTGCATTTCTCATTAACGGTTTTTCTCAGTCTTTTCTCCACTAAATGCTTAGTATCCACTCCATATTTTGTACCAAATATGCAGTCCCTTTGGTAAAGCACTCTTACCAACTGGGGTAGGTAAAATAATGAGATAACCAGTGTGTGGAGTGGATCAGGCTTCCGATAAACAAACAACGTTCAGTGGAGAGGAGGGTTGCACCAAGCATGATGGTGGTGAAGGCTGATGAATGGGTGGAAGGCCACTGCAATATCTTTGCAGTGGTGTTGCAGTTTTTTGCCAGCCTGGGCAGCTTATATATCAATTGCCTTCGATCGTTTTACCTTCAACCAATTGTTTCGCAAACCAGTTGTTTCTAGCACGTGAGTTTTTAGATGCAGTTTTCTTTATATACGTTTTTTTCTTTGCACTCTTTGCTGTTCGTGTCTTCTTGAGATCTTTGCTCTAATTTTCTTTCTATCTACTTCACTACGTACAACTTTTGTTCTTTTTGCCGCTTTCTGACGTCAGCTCGAATATCGGGCCTCAGACCGTACGCTGTAAATATAAAGTAGGTCCTGGGTCTTACGGCGACGGCGATTGGCATGAGCTTCAATGGAGGCACCATATCACATGGGTGCTCATCGAATGCAACTGAATTCCTTCAGTAGTCTCCAGGAAATCTGATGCCAACGGCGAAATCGCGTGGAGCAGAGGGACAAGGCGGCTTGCCATGCGTTGCAACGCGCGTTGCTGCAGCTCAATGATGCAAGTCAGCAGCATTCCAGCACAAAGAATACACCTTAGATGTGCGTACAAACCTCGTAGACAGTTTCTGGGAAGTCTGGCATGCATACCACGTGCCTACTAGGGCCGGGTAAGGGTTCGTCTGCCCTTTTCACGTGGACTTTCCACAATAGCACCAACTATGATTCAGAAGACACTGGACGTACTACGGCCCCTTGAAGTTGAATATTCAGCCTTTTGGGTCGCTGGAGGTTAAGCGTCTGAGAATGCAATTGATCAGGCTTTTTATCAGTGAAGGTGTCTTACTTGAGGAGTTCAACGGACAAGGGTGAAGGGGGCTCGTGGCGTTTCATTGGAATAACTCGACAGTCGTTCTCACGGGCGCTCCACTTAATTTAAACGGCCGATAGCATGCACACTGTGGGGGTAATAGCTTGGAGTTTTGTATTTATACTTAAGGGACCCTATATAGTCGTGTTTTGTCGTTGGGGTTGGAATCCACGCCAGCAGTCTACAGAAAGTAACTACGTGGCGATGCAGGTGGTTTCTTCCGTTGGGTGTGTTGGCCCTCCTGGGCTCAGACTCGGGATGAGACCCAATTTATTGTCAAAAGAATTTTGTATTTTACATTTAATATTGGCTCAAGTAGTGTAGGGGAACGAGCCATTGTTATGGCTGTGCTCAGGAGCCAACGGGGGTCGGTGACCTGACGTATTCTGCCGTGCAGTACTTTTGCATGAAGTTCCGTAGGACATGATCAACAAGATACTCCAACACATTGAAATATTCGATTGTAGAGGCGCGCATGATAGTTAAACGGGCATTAATGCCTGTTTCAAGCGCCAACTCGACAGTGCACTTGTGCATCGATCCGTGGTTGTGCACCCTGTCTGCTCGGGGCAAAATTCCTGTCGGTACTGCCTGAGTAGAGTTAAGCTTGTTGATTAGCAACATATTGCTAGTAGACTAAAAATATTTAAGAACGCGGCAGTGAGCCTGTCCTTCTACTAAGCAGTCAAGACTCTGCAGCTGCGACCAGTGCCATCACGGCGTCGAGTGTTCGTCCCGGTCTGCCGTATAGAGAGAATCACTTCTGTACAACTTTACTGGATGCACTGCACTGTTTATTTCCTCTTCTGTTGCTTACATGGCGTGTATTCGTTGTGGCTCATCATGCGCCTTGTGCTTGTATGTGTTTAGGGGTTTGCTGGCAAGTAGAGTTGATTGTACTCATCATCTGGCTCAAGATGTCAGTCCAGAGTGTCTTCGATGCCTTCACCCATGGGTCGGCAGCGATGGACGGCCGGACATTTGTGAAGGTGTGCAAGGACTGCAAGATATTCTGCAAGCTGTACACAACTACTGACGCGGACCTTATATTTGCCAAGGTGAAACAGAAGGGAGCCAAGACCATTACCTCGGCAGAGTTCGAGCAAGCACTGCAGCTGATTGCGGAAAAGAAGAAAATTGGCTTCCAGGAACTCGTCTCCCAGCTCACCAACGCTGCTGGCCCCGTCTACACTGGCACCAAAGCCATGGCGAACAAGTTCCACGACGACAAAAGCCTCTACACAGGAGTGCACGCACATGGAGGCCCCAGCACAAAAGATGACAAGGTTAATGACCTCTCGAACCTCCTTGACCGGAGTCCCGCAGACGTCCGCGGAACCAAGATGTGAAAACATCAACGGTGTAGTACAAATAGTTCATATATATATATATATT